>NW_028328235.1:0-110376 GCF_054136105.1 Typopeltis vanoorti
CATCTACCTGCAACACATAATAACGACTCTTACGTATATCGGATAACAATGTTTGTTTTATATTTTCAGCCATTTCAATGATTCTTCGATGAACGGTACTATTTGAAAGGCAAATCCGATCAAAAGATCTTTTTTGCATTATCTCCGACCACTCATAATATCCGCTATTATTTTTGCTGCAGGCTTGACCAAAGTTTCACCAATTGTTTCCGCTGCACCACTCTTTGCTATTAATAGCGACACACGATATGAAGCTTCTAAAGCCTTCATGTTTTCACTTCCTGACTCGATCGACATCACTTTTTGAGATTCTTTTAAATTTTTTAGTTTATTTTGAAAAAATTCGACAGGTTTGTCCTTGCATTCATTATGTTTCGATTCAAAATGGCGATTTAAATTACATGGTTTCATGCTTTCATTTTTTAAAGTTTCACCACAAATTACACATAATGGAATAGGTTCCTCTTTATTTACCGTTCCATGAAAATCCACATTTCAAGTAATTTATATCGTACTTACAAAGTTTTCTCATCTTCTTCCTAGTTGGTTCTTTTGAGATGTCAGACGACACACACTTATCAATTTCACTTGATCCAGATACAATATCAACATTTTCTTGTTGCTGACAGCTACTTGTATCTACTATGTGCCTCTCTTTTGCGCATTTTAAAAATCCAGTCTTTAACCAGTGATCCATACTTAAGAATTTGAAAGCTAAAAAAAATTACCGTATTTAACGAACAGTCCTTCAACAAATGGCTAGTGAAAGCAGAACTCGAAACAGACAGCAGTGGTAGGCCAGTAGAGATAAAGCAGCTATGAAGACCTCCATATGATTGGTGCGGTATTAACAAAAGATCGCGCTACTAAATGACCAAGGCAAGCCAACTGTTGAGTTGAAATGCTAATTCTCTTCAACCAAATTCCTTATATAACATCTGAAACACATTCACTATATATTTCTTAGTTTTAACACGTTCACTCAAACAAAACCATATGTTGCCGGTGCACCATATGGTTTTGATTGTCTACTATACAGCATTTTATGTGGGAGGGGTCATGCGATTCATTAGTGCCGTTTTTACCTAGTTGTCTCTAATTGCACTGTTTGTTGAGAAACATATTACACAGCCTGCAGATGTCTCTGTACCTTATTCAGTGATACAATAGGAACGTTTTACGATCTCGCTCTTAAATTTTATTCCATGCGTTAATGATGCATAGCCGAAAATTGCCACGGACCCCCTGAAGATCGTACCACACTTTGAGAAATACTGTACTAAGAGGTCAATTTGGGATTTTTTTCAAACTCCCTCAATTTATCGCAGGCGCGAGTGCAAACAGGTAACACTCCTCGTGCTATTTACGAACACAGCTTTTAACACGCAAAAAAAAAAAAAAAAAAAAAAGTCCCACCACGTAATGATGAAACGCGACAAGATGAAAACTTTTGGACAATATTTCTCTTCGTAGTTGGTTGGAAATAATTTAATTACTCGCCTACCACACTATTAGCGCCAACGTAGATTTACACTGAACCTCGTAATTATATTTCCATAACGAAAATCTCGGGATTTTCCTCAGTTTTTAATTACTCGTTAACCATCCAGTTAAAACATCTCATAATACTCTGTGGTGAAAAATACTAATCGCCTTCTGCGCTGTTAGTAATACATCTCTCTCTCTCTCTCTCTCTCTCTCTCTCTCAGCCTCAAAACTGTCTGCTTTTTGCCTCTTTATTGTTCTCTTTTCCGAACTAAAATATGAAATTAACTATGGAGTTTCTCTCCTCCCCCTTTTTTTTTTTTTTTTTTTTGTAGAGCAAACCCTGCTTATTTGTATGAGATCGGCCAATCCTTATATAAAGGTTATTTACGGTGTTTTCTACACGGTATTCAGACGCAGATGTTTCCAACCAAAAGACATCGGCGGCTCAGAAAGAAAAAGAAATGAATAAACTGTGCTGAGAACTCCATCGGAAGAACGTGTCAAGGACGCGAGGAACATTTAAGCCTTTTCAACTGAAACTGAGTTAGCTGGTCTCATACTGAGACAATGATGGACTATTTCTTCTTGTCAAATAGGCTTTTTGTAGGTAAACACTGACTGCTTATGACGTCACCTCCCTTGTGGTGCTCTAGCCTAATCAGATACAGCGTATATATTTGAAAAACCAGTGTGTGTGTGTGTGTGTGTGTGTGTGTGTGTGTGTGTGTGTATTTTCCCATTAAATAGTATTACTTGCTTGCGCCTTGAGAATCCTTTGGTGGACGCATGATGCCATACTTTCTCTCACCAAAGACAAAAAAAATACTTTGTTGTACTTATTTTAATTTTTTTTTTTTGAATTTTAATGCTTTTTAAAATGGTTATTGTTGCTATTTTTTATAGTTTCCCATAGTTCTCATTTTGTACCATGGGAAAATGCATCCAGTCCCTGCATTTCCCGCTACACATCACACCCTCGAAAATAATTGGCAGATCAGTTTATAATCAGTTCTCTCTTCATTTACTCATCCCTTAAAACAGTAACTTATGTTCTACTTGTCATTTACAAACATTTTCTGTATTTCTATTTGCGTTTTGCTAAACGCTTACGCTACTTTTAGATTTTAGATTAATTTTCTCCATCTCTCTGTCTATTCAAAGCAGATAGACGGAGCCAGCCAAAGCAGAGTAGCAACTCTGCTGGCGGATTTTGAGGGAAATATGATGTTTCGGACCATTGCTGAAATTTGTGGAATCTTCTTAATTTTGGTTTCACTCGCGCTGTTTTTAGTGAAAAATAAAATTATTTGAAATAATGAAAAGTAAAATGGGAGTCATTGGAAAATGAGGCTGTGAGGAAGAATTTTGCAGATGACATTTCCTCCAGGTTCAAAGAGATTCCCAAGCATACTGCAGATGTTGAGGAGGAGTGGAAGCTGTTCAGAACAGCTGTCACTGCCTCTGCACTCTCATGCTGTGGCAGAAAGTGGCTCGGCATGGCAACGGGCAGTGAGAAAAGGAAACCTTGGTGGAACCAAGAAGTCCAAAAAACTGTCCGCAAAGCAGAAGACTTGAGAATCCTTTGGAGAAAGATTAGACTCATCCTATGCAAATGCAAAGAAAGTATTCTGGCAGACCATCCGCCGCCTTCGATGGAGGAAATCGTGCACAGCAAGGGCAATGAAGGCCTCTGATAGTGCACTTTTAACAACCGAGAAGGATATCCTCCACAGATGGAGGGAATACTTTGAGAGCCTTCTTAACCCGGGTGGCCCAGCAGTTGTGGACATCCAAGAGGTGCAGATCGGGGCAACGACTAGTCTCACAGCAGAAGAGGTCCATTTAGCAATAAAATCGCTAAAATCGGCAAGGCTGCTGGCGATGATGAAATTCGGCCCAAAATGCTAAAAGACTTAAATCGAGACGGTGTTCTCTGGCTGACTCAAGTGTGTCAGGCTGCTTGGATATCTGGGCGAGCACCAAAGCATTGGCAGACAGGCATAATAATACTCATAATAATAGCCAAGAATGTCTACACATGTTTTGTGGACTTGGAGAAGGCACATGACCGGGTTCCTCGGGATAAGCTTTGGCATGTAGTACAGGAATATGGAGTGGATGGCCAACTATTAGCTGCCATCAAGTCCCTGTATGAATGCCCAGAGTTTTGTGTCAGGGTAAACAACACAAAGTCTGAACCTTTCACAGTCTTCGTTGGCCTCCGCCAAGGGTGTATTCTGTCACCCCTCCTTTTCATAATATTTATGGACTGGATTGATAGGCACAGCCGAGGCAGTGAGTGTGTCAGAATTGGAAGATGTAGCATTGGACGTCTGCTTTTTGCAGATGACCTAGTTCTGCTTAGCTCTTCCACAGATGACCTCCAGCGGACCCTGGATAGGTTTGTAGCTGTTTGT
The DNA here is from genome assembly GCF_054136105.1 of Typopeltis vanoorti. NCBI lineage: Eukaryota > Metazoa > Arthropoda > Arachnida > Uropygi > Thelyphonidae > Typopeltis > Typopeltis vanoorti. The sequence continues at coordinate 3,906 of NW_028328235.1, forward strand.
ACAGACGCCGGAATGAAGATGAACAAACCATCTACACATACTTACGCCAAAAATGGTTCTAGGTTTTTCACGATGCTTTTGATGCTCTTGTAATGAATGACTTTGCTGTATAAGAAACACAATACTAAGAAGGTACGTGAAATTCACCTTCTTAGTATTGTCTTGATGATTTCCATGTTGGGTTTGTTACAAATCCCACGTACTCATAATCAGCTACTTGAGTTCATTAGGCGTGTCTTTATTTAAAAAAAAAAAGAAGAGAGAAATGAATGGGAATTATGTTTACACAAGAATAGTGGAGCGATGATTAAGTCTCTCTCCTGGTGTACCTCCCGACCCCCAATACATTCTACGTTGTCTGCGTGTGCTCCTTTGTTTCACAGAATAGCTTCGTTTATTTATTAGACGGGTGTTATTTCTTCGATATATTTCGTGGTAAGAATGGATTCTGCTTGCATCCACTAGGGGTGACACACGTGGGGAAATATTGACTGGACGTTCATTAAGATCTGACGCTGTCAGCGTCAGATCTTAATGAACAAAGAAACAGGCGATTCACACTTCAGTATAGAAAGCAAGCTTTTTTTTATGTATGCAAGTTACATCCCGCAGCATGCTTTTGCGTGATGATACACATACTTTAATGTTCGAAGGTTCTCAAGAAAACTTGTGCACATCCGAACATTAAACTGAGCGATCTTTCTTACTCAACCCCCCCCCCGCTTCTAAATGAGTCAGTGAGGGATACGAAATATGAAAGAATACAAAATACATTCATTAATTCACTACTTATTTCATGTCAGTGAAATAAAAAAACGAAACTCTCAAATTAGATTCTTAAGAGAATCCTATTCTTAGGAGAAGCCCCTTCAACAGTTCCTAACTTGCGCCATTCCGAATAGGGATGGGCTGAGAAAGGGGAGTTGGAACAAGGCGGTGATAAGTGAAATGGTTGAGAGATAGGTTTAAACTTAATGTAGAAATAAAGAAGGGCGTACACTGTTCGAAAATGTACTTATGCAATGTTTTATGATTATCGAGACAATCTAGAAAAAGGGGGGATGGAACTCTTAGCCATACGTATCACGTGGTATGCTCACCACACCCGCCTTCCATATAAATGGACTTCACAGACGAATTCTGTAACTTCAAGAACTTGAACCACTTCGTTTGTTTCTTGCACGTATGCGTCAACATTCCTGTTACGTCAAATGAAACTTGAGTGATCGATTCTTATTACTGTTGTTCCCAAAATGTGCTTCTGTGAAACGATTTTTATAATGCGGAGTATCCATTCTAATGACTGCTCACAAATGTATTGTGGTGTGTTTATTCAGCGATTTTTTTCCACTTTGAAAATCGCCTAATCAGATCCATACGTAGAGTGACTGACGGGAGTGAATGCATTGAGTCCAAGCCTGCACCGGTGTTAATTGGAAAGAAATGTAAGTTCATTCACTCTAAACACAATATTAATTTCTAGTAGGTTGAATAGGAAACATTTATTTTATTGAAAACAGTTTTTCTAGATAATTTGTTTATACATATTGTATTTATTGCAGTTAAGACAAACCATTGTCTTCATGTCTTACGTGCGCGTAAAATCTCAATCATCCATTAAAGTAAGGAAACGGCTTTGTTATTTACGATTTCGTCAAGTTTTGACACACGACCCCGCCCTTCATTTATTTGGTTGGGTTATCCTCAGCGTCGGCTGCACAGAATGATTCCACGTGTAATAAGATTTGAGGGGTATTGTGTGTATATTAATGTCTAGGGCATGTCATATGTCCGAGGTCATCATCCCTGCAGTTCTGGAGCTGTTTCTCTTTTTATAGACTTGGACCTTTTAGCGTTAGCATGAACTCTGACTGATCCCCAATATTTCCAACGTTGTGCGAGTTGTACGATCATTCTCTCAACACGACCTTCCACCATCTAATAATGCAGCTGTCAATTGGACATTCGTATCGCTTTACGACTCCAACACTCTTTATGCAACCGACGTAACCGGAAGTGGCGTCACAAATGCGATCGGCGCGCCTCTGAACGGAAGATTAGGAACAATTGCGCCTCGCAGAACACTAGAACTCGTTCTTCGGCAAAACCGAAAACAAAAACAATTTCATCGAACGAAGCGAACACTAGAAAAAATGCCAAAACGTTACACACGCAAAGTAATCATGAAACAAGTAATCCTGATACTATGGAATGTTTTGTCTTTCTTCTCATGACGAGAAATTATGACCTTTCCGAAATTAACCTGTGAAAATAACTTCTTTGACATACCACAATCACTACAAATATCCGAAAGAAACGAACCGATCTGCGACGTTTTCATTTGTTCCTAATAGTTCTATCTTCATTATTTTTAATTACGAACCGTTAATTAAGGCCACGATGTAATAAATGCCAGATATTATTCCCATCTTTCTTTTCTTGTTCACATCAGATCAATTATTCACTAACTTTAAATGATCGTAAGATATTTCTCGATTTCTTTCTTTGCAGCAAAGAAATTAAAAGTTTATTTCTGCCTACGCTTGGAATTGCTTACATTATGCAAATTCTAGAAATAAACACGTGAAAATAAATTCGAAAAGTTATTCTTGCTAATGGACAGTGAAAACTTACAAGTTGTATTGCATTGTGCATATTTTTCTTCTGTTACGATGATTGCTAACTTAGTCATTGGCGAAGATATCACAGGTGGGATTTCTTCACTTTGCATGAAATTTCTGTAAATGTGCAACGTGCCATTTCTCTTGTTGTGGAAACATTATTTCTTACACATTCTGGTGAATACCAACCAACCGAATGTACCATCATGAGTATCTTAGGTGAGCAAAAGTGCTTCAGAATCATGTCAGTTCAAAGTTGAACGGACTGTGGTTTCACCACCACAAAAGTAACTCGAAAAAAGAAATCCGAATACTATACAAGCCATTTCGAATGAAAACAGAAAAAAAATGAAAGGTTTGGTTAGCTAACCTGACCATTTAAAATCAGTGAAACGAACAAATCGCCATCACCCCAACGCAAGCAAACAAAGGAAGAAAAAAAAAAAAAAACACACACACCCAAAAACATGAAAAAAAAACCAATACCACAAATGATGTGGTCAATAAGACCAAAGACCGGAAGTGATGTCAGAGACGCGATCATCGACATGCGTGCCCGCACGAACCCATTTTTACCTGAAAATATCCTCCCCACCCTAATCCTCACATCCACTCAACTTGAAAACGCCCCACAACAACCAAAAAAAAAAAAACACTTCGATCCGCCCGTTTTCTCCAAAACACATACCCATCACCTCAAAAATCCACCCATCCTGACACCTCATAAAACCCACTACTATACACTCCTTTCCCCACAAATCGCCAACACACGTTCCCCTAATGACGCCACACTGATCATAAAGAATGAAGTCTGATTATAACGCGAACACAGAATAATACTAACAAGCCATTAATCGCAAAAAAAAGAAAAAAGAAAAAAGAGTTCAATAACAATATTACGACCAACTGACTTCAAGAACCACACTAAAGAAAAGCACGAAGAAATAACTTGCTGAATAGTTTTGTTTCGCAAGGTGGCGCATTATGGTTTTTCTTGGCGACGTGCGGGTCGATATAATCATGTCAAATCCGTGACGCCAAAATTTTCCCCCTATAAGGTCACGTGACAACGTTACGTTGGGAGTGTCGGAGTGAAGGTTACTGTCGTAAATTCAGACCGATCTCTTCCGCTCCCATTCGCTGCGCTAAAACATCTTTTCATGCGATGCTCACTTCATTTTTAAATTCCAATCAGGTGAAAAAAGTCATCTTTAAAAGTCAATTACTTTAGGCACTTCTGTAGATTTTTCACGCATTTATATATTTTTCCCTTATTATTATTATCATAATTATTGCTTAACCATGCAAATATAAGGGACCTCGCGAAGGATAATGGAAGAGATATTGTACCAATCTCCGCCACTCGCTATCAACAAAACGTGTGACAGAATTAATAATTACTCTTCAACCATTGTCAACTAAGGCGCAGAGTTTTGCTCGCAGGATTTGAATGGGACTGAAACCAATAGTACAAAAAAAAAAAAAAATAAATAAATAAAATAAAATACAAACAAATCCACTTTTTCTCTAACTCCTAATTAATATTTTAATGCGTCTTATTGTTGCCTCGTTTGGAATACGATAATAACAGAAATAATAAACAATGATATAACGGATTTTACTGGAATGCCCAAACCAAAGACCATCGAGATTTTCAGAAGTATGAGAGAGAGAAATGACGAGGTTCTGTTTACTAAAGCAGCGGTGGTAAAGAACGTATAAAAATAAATCTTAATGGTTGTTCATCTGGTATTAGTAATTAATCCATTTTTTTAAAAAAAACATTCCATTTTGAAATGGTTTATTCTGGATTCTCTCCAGATTTCCTTCTAACTCATCGTTTATTCTTGTGGTAAACGGACCAATGTAGTTTCACTTAATTAATGTTGCTGTCACGGATAGATTTTTGTCATTAATTATTGATCTCATTGGGATTGAGGCTATTTTGGACAAGTTAGAGATCTGAAGCATATTAATGTTGCAATAACGATGCTTTGTGCACAAGTATCACAGATGGGATGAATATTTAATCCTAATCTAGTAGGGTAACCAATATTTTACCCTATCTAGTATAAAAATCTGTTACGTTTTTATTTATTTTTCTATTAATATTCCTACCGCTTGGATTCGTTCCAACTGTAGCAGTTTTCTAAGGAACCAATCAACAAATATTGTACAAGTATTTCAAGGTTGTTATGCAGTTGTAATCGTAATCCATAAAGTTGGAAGTCAGGGAATGAAATGGAATTCGAAGAATTCCATTTCATTTATTGGAATGTTTGTCTGTATTTCCAGTTGTCCTTTTATTTCATTTCCTTCGCTGGTTTCTGAAATGAGCATCGAGCTAAGAAGATGTTCGCCTCTTTGCGTCCATCTGTCTGAGACTGTGCCATCTGACAAGGGATCACTTGCCAGCAATTAGGAAACACACATCGGTGACGCCGATCAATGTGTTCGCAAACTGTCAGTTTTAAGGCAGGAATGCTAAATAGAGCGGATTTTAATGCACGTCATCTTATTTAGAAGCCCTTCAAGAAACTTTCCCATTTAGTTCTCGACACGCCAGTTGGCAATGAAATTCAATTTAACGCTTAAGCGGTGGCATTATTGTGTGGCAATCACGCTCGCGTGTTATTTTACTTAGCTGTTACGTCCAAATTTAGCTTAATTGATTTTGCACATTATGACGGTATCAAACTCATTTAAGGGAATTATATTGGATTTTCTAATTTGAATTGCTATCGGTGTGTGTGTGTGTGTGTAATATTTTATTTATATTTTTATGACGGGAAAAGTGCTTCAGTTTGAAATACTCAATGTATAAATTGAGTATTGAGTGACCATTAAGATATTCATCTCAAAAGCATTTATAATTTGCAGAAGTGAAACACTTCAGTTGCTGAAGAAAGGAGACTTCTTTCAATAACTAACTACGATGTTTGTCCCCATCCCATGACACCTGCAGCCAGTTTTCCAAGAACCCATTTGAGAGTTTACAAATTTGTGGAACCCCTTCAGAGCCTTCTTGGAGTGTAGCCTAAGCCTCATCACATTGCAGACTTTTTTGTGCAGTACGGTCGTTATGCTTGTGTTCGGCGAGAATTAAGAGAAACGTAACAAAACACCGGAACTCAATTAACATCCATGTTAATGTAATGGATGGATTTCAAAATGCACAAATTATTTTTTCTTGCAATACATCAGACAGGATGGTTCGCATACGTCATATTTAATAGCCTCCCCACCATTGAGTAGTTTATTCAAAGACGGATTGCAAAGATTTTATCACAGGTAGGATTCGATATACCTTATAGCTGCCGTATTTACACTGGCAGTTGTTTCTTGTGTGATGTCATTACTTTCTCTTTTCCAATTAGTTCCACCTAATTGACTAGAACACATCTAAAGAATAACCCTCGTGCATTAATCTGAGAGATCTGGAGTCTTGCAGTTTGGGCATCAGTTCTAAGAAAATTGAGCAATTCAAAACACTTGATTTTAAGAGACTTCCAAATGTAAAATGATGGACCTTCAACCGTATTAGATTGAAAATTATTTATTCTGTAATACGCACAGTTTACTGTGCAACTCATTTGCTTTTGTTTTTGTGTGACACTTGTTTATATAAATTACGAAATTTTAAATGCTTAGCTTTCAAGAGCCACGCAAAGTGTTTATTACAGAATTAATAATTTGAATTGATTTTTGTGTGGCCCATGTTGTGGTTTTTAATTTGCCAAAATATTTAGGTTGAATGTATTTTATACCAAAAATAAATATTTAACTTCTTTTATTGCCCAAAGGAGCAGTAGAACTTTCTTGGCCGTAGCCTTTTGGGGGTCGGAGGGAGAGAGCATTGTTAGGTAGGCGGTCTCTCTCCGATGATTTTTGAAAGCCTCATAAGAAAAATGTACAGCAGATAACCGTTGCCATCTTATGATCCTAAACCCTAACTACTACTATTATTGTCAAACAATGGAAGGTTTTCAATTTTTGTTTCAATTTTTTTTTTTTTTTTTTTTTTTTTTTGTAGTGACGGAATTAAAAAACTAATTTCCTGGAGAAATGAACTTCACTTCTCTGTGCGATGATCAACTAACTCAGGAACTGGGTGGGAAAAAAACCCATCAAACAAGGTATTATTTCTGGAAAAATTATCATCAAATAATTCTTTTCGGCGACTTGAATGCAACTTGTAACGGTCTTTTTGCTGCAAACCAGCATTATGGCTACGCAGACGCCCTGCAGCTGTTTTAAAATTAGTTTAAACAGTAGCGAATGCAGCATACATGCGGGAGTCTCTCCCTCCTACACTTATGTACTACTGTGCTGTGGAGGATTCATTTCAGAACCAAACTATTCAGAAGTGAGAAGGAAATCCTGTCATTAATGGGATATGGAGAAAGGCATAAAATATTAATATTAAGCTACATGCATGGTAATGAACGTGCAAGATAAGTAAGTAGAACTCAGAGTGAAAGCAAAAATGCATTAACGAGATCTTTCCTGACGATTAAATCTAGAAAGAATGGAATCGAAAGTTCTTAAAATGACTCATGTTAGCGAAATGGAAAAAGAAAATAACCCAATTGGTGTTCATTAATGTTTGAATGCACTCCGTTTGCGATGTGAATGGTTATCGAAGTGCAGGAGATTCTTTAAAATGACCATTCAAACAAAGTGAACTCAAAGTGTGTCCCCTCTAAGTGAAAAATTAGGGGTCTCAGTGCGGTTATTTGTATACTTTTTTTTGCCTGTCATCGAAGCTCTGAATCCTCTTTTCCTGAGGGCTGCAAACTCCCTTCGATTTTTCATAACAGGGATTTAACCTTCTTTAACTAGTTCCTTTCTGCTATTTACCGATGTGTTGTCAACTAGGAACAATATGTCATAACTATATAGTGGGTTTAAACCTGTCGTTACTGCGCCATTGTAAATGTGGGGGGGACTATTATCTTATTTATTATTCTATCTTTTTTATATATATATATCTTTCTTTTATTATCTTACACTTTATTTATTCTCTTTATATCTCTATCTTATCTCTGTATGTATTTATATGTTCATATACAGCTTTCAGTAATATACTTCTAACTGTTCTTATCACTCTTTGGTATATCTTTAATATCCCCTTACGCTAAACTGCCTTCCGCACTTGCCTACTTATTCTTCGAACACCAGAAAATTTATTTGATTAAAAGCTGCACCACTGATGTTCGTTTTCTATTAACAAGAAGTGTAACATGCGTCCAGTAGTTTTCTATTTACCCTCAGAATATCCCTAATTTAATTAGTATCTGCAGTCGTGGTCTACTATCTATTCTTTACTATCCTTTCTCTTGGGGTCCCACTAATAGGCTCTAATATTTTTTCGGAACAGTGCATCAAATAATTAAGAATCGGGCGACACTTCTTTAATATTTAAACAACAAAATTTAATTTACATAAGACAAATTTACACTGCATTTGCAATAATAGAAAAAATCATCTCAATTCAAATCTGCATAAATAAATTAAGTTCCTGCATTTTACTCACGCAAATCATATCACATATTTTGACTAATTTTCTTAATATAACATAAATCGTTTATACTGAGCAATGGTACTTAATACTTAATTGTTAACTCTTATTCACCGAACACACAAACAATATCTTTTACACACAATTGCTCTTTCCTTTCTATGCTGGGAATATTCTGTAGGCAAGTTTCACCAATACTGCAAACAGTTACACTGTGACTTATTTCAACTACAAATTCCTGACAATTAATTACTTTATAATCTTCAACTGTTAAATATGCCTATTTAGATCAGCCTCTGCTTTACAGTCCACTAATAAAAGTTCTCTTAAAAGCTCAAGAAAATTTAACAAACGGGTCAACTCACTTTATAGCTGCTACCCACTGTGCACTTGGCTTCGAACTGGACTTCTGTTCCCTTTTTTTTTTTTTTTCGTGTCAGGTTTTTCTCTCCCTCTTTACGCCGGCGATGGATTTACTGACGCTTCTGGGATGCTGTACTCGCCACACTTCGGACGAAGATTATCAGCTTGTGGAATGCTTGCATGCGCGTTGGGCCAACGGAGCAATTTCTTCCCTCTGGTTAACAGCTCCCGGCAAAGACTCGTCAATTCGTCGTCAAATATCCGCTTTGCCTGGCGGATTGGCTCCTCGTCATCTTTCTTTTAGATCACTGGCATAATTTCTCCTGAAGTCGCGTTCGCGATGACGTACATCTGTCAGATAACTGCCGACGACCTCTGGATCACTGACGAAAATTTCAGGAACCAATGATGCGATCTTTTCGCCAACGCCTTTTATTCGGTCACTTGCGAATCCTTGTACGGAGATATGTGACCCCCGAAAATTTAGTGAAATCTCTTGATTCTTTTCTCAGACTGACCCTTCCTTTGTTTTTTCCAACGCTCCCTAAATCCTATTCGTTCTGGCAGCGGACATTCATTTGAAGCTTTTGTCGGTCCACCTAGCACTGACCTTGAGCGTTTTCATGTAGAACACACAAAATTTGGCGTCTTTACAAAGAGCTAAAAATATACTGTTTACTAGTGGCAAGGTATTGCCTTAATACTACACCTTCTAGAATATTCCATTATTTGGCAGTGAGCATATACAATTCCCATTGGGATTATTTACATTTAAACAAACATCTATGTAAAAGTTACAAATCTTACTGGGCTTGACCTTGGTAAAATTTATGTAAAAATATTTAGACTTTTTGGCTACATAAATATTTTTACATCATTACCATGATGGAAATATGTTGCAAAGAAAAAACGGAAATCATCACGTTGATAATTGATGGGAAATATATGATTTCCTTTTTGGGGAGTGGGATTTCTAGACCACTGGGATATACCCCAGCATCCGTCAAAATTGTTTGATTCCATACATTAAGGTACAATTTATCTGAAACAACCCCGCTATCTCTCTCGATGCACCACACGACCATCTAAGACGTCATTTAAAATGAGAGCTCAGAACTATTGAAGCCTCATTCAGAGAATTCTTTTCTACTTTGTTTCTTGAATCCTCTGCAAGTATTTGGTCATATGAGTGTAAGTAGAATGGGGAGGGGGGGTAACAAGAGCAGATTCACAACTTTGAGGATCATGATTTCATGAATCGCAAGAGGAAGTGATTTAAAAATCAAAATAGTAATAAATAAAATAAATAAACGTATCCAAAAGGCCAACAATCTATTTCACAGCAAGGCGCATTTGTTTCGAATGAATGCGCAGGATGCGAACGAATTCACAGGATGCGTTGTCATACGAAAATGGCGCCCCCTTTCATATTAATTTCGTTCTTCTCTTTTATCCAACTTGGGCAGAAAAATCCTATTAATCATCATCTTCAGCTGACAATCAAATACAACCTCAAATGTCATCGTGTTCGTATCGCCGTATCTACTAATGTTTATTTTTACTCAGAATTATGAACGTGCACTTTAAGTATTATTATAATTTATTTATTTATTATAATTTATTAATATTAAAAAAAAAACTGATTGTGTATGCTGAATGCAACCGAGAGATTTCTAAAAACTGTGAAAAACATTTCGCTAATGAAAAGTAAATAAATAAAATAAAATACTGCAGGTGGCGTTGTGATCGTTTGGATATTGTCGTTTGTAATGTGGGGAAAAGAACATGAAGAGAGTTGATTCTTTCAGATTTGCTGTTTCATACTTGTTCATAATAGCACTTTTTTCCCCTTTTGTGCACGACATCAAGTGTCGAAATAAGAAATATTTACAGTGAATGTGTTTTTCATTCAAAACCTGAAAGTGTTTTATATTAAAGGGAACAGAAATTAACAAATGGTTTTCTCTTTCAAGTCACAGAACTGAGTAAATTTAATAAAATATTAATGTATTGTATTACGTACATGTGTAATAAAACCAAAATTATGTCCCTTTGAACGTTGTTGAATAATAATATTCCGAAATGCATTTTTCTCCTCTTTCTATTTCACTAGGCATGAATGCACAACTTGTGAGTTGTGCTTAGGGAATATAACAGTTCCTTGTTTATTTTTCCTTTTTATTTAAAAAAAAAAAAAAATCCGAAATAACATTCTTTAAATACTTAAAATGAAACTTACTCTTGAAGTAAGCAAGATCTGTGAAGGTTCTTGGGACTCATGCGAGCGTCGGCTATCATTAGAAGATTGAGCTCGTGATGTTTGTTTCTGTTCTAGGCTACTTCTGTCACGGCTGAACATCGGGCGAAAAAGAAGGGGTGAGAATGCATCTGACACGCCGATCACACAAGTATCGATCGAGTAAGGCGGAATTTGGATAAGATTTCTTTGCTGTCAAACACACAAACATTCAAGTTAGCACGGATCATAGTTGCTTGTTTACCAACAGGGCGAATTTCTGACATTTCGTTTTATATCTTGGATCGTCAACCACTTTCTTCGAATGTCTTGGCGAAACATTCTGAGAAATTCAAAGCAAGCTAGCTGTGAAATTTGAGTTCTGTCATATGCAGTTTGTTGCACGCGTCAAGAATGTGCAGCCAACGTTCCTGTGTTTTGTGCATCTTTTAATACGAGCATTTGGTTACGTCTAAAGGGAAATATGTCGTGCAAAGTGAAGTATTTCACAAAGTAATGGAATGCTTAAATATGTAGTAGTATTATGTGTCGGGGAACTTGGTTAACAGCAGAAACTTTTAATGTACTTTACTTTTCTTATAAGGACTGGCTTAAAGGGGGGAAGCAAGAATGCTTTTCATCTTCTCCGTTATCTGTAGAGGACATGTAGGAATAAGGTGTTATTGAGCTATATAAAGCTCTGATCATGGCAGTAGGGTAACAGCAATAGCCGAGCCTCAGTTAGAACTTCATTGACTACACATTGCCATCCATTACTCTCCCAGGGAAAAAGAATATCAACGTACTTTGCTAGATCCACTGCAACACTTAATCACAGAAATGATTCTGGTAAGAAAAAGGTGTAAGCGAAGGTTTCTGTGGGTAAGCAGTTCTAGAGATGGTTTTTGGTATTGAGACCACATGTTTATTTAAAAAAAAAAAAAAAAAAAAAAACCTTACAAGTTTCGTTCGTCGTAAGACTTTCATCATCAGGGATAATGGTGTATCAAAGTTTAACACAACAACCAAATATTATTGATAATTAATAGTCAATTAGGTGTTTTTTTGACTTCACAACTGTTCATTAATTGAGAACCCGAATACCAATTGATACGTATGCTGGTTGTCTGATAATATCACGGCCTCTTCGAATACTCTTATCAAGATAGGAGATTTTATCCGCAGTGAAAGATTTTCGTCGTCGTGACATTGATGGGGAAAACAGCTTCTGTTTCATTTCACATCCATTTAAAACGTGGATATAAAATCAAAATCCCCCAAGATCCTAATTATTATTCAATGTGTATAGAGATGTGCTTTAGTCTGTTATGATAAGTAAGTAATTATGTCATGCTAATGATTCTAATAATATCAATTACGAATAATGATATCTTTGACACCAGGTGGCGTTGAGTAAAAAACTACAGAATAAAGAAACAATTTGTTTTATTTCACATCAATTTAAAACGTGGATATAAAATCAAAATCCCCCAAGTTAATATCGGTGTGATATTAATTTTGCGATGTTGTTTGTCATGACGATAGCTTGCCGTTTTGCCAAGCATTCTCGCCATTCTTAATTAGTGGAAGAAACTTGAATTGATGGTGTCGAATGTTTTAGTTTTATCGTATGATAGTAAGGCTGTTGTGTACGTTACTGATCAAGTGAAAGCTCATGGAGTCATGGAGAACATCGTAAATAAAGATTTTTTTTCCCTTCCAAGGGGATTATCGATTCAAAGAAAATTTAATAAACAGCAAGAAAAATCTCAATAATTTGGATCTTAGAAAACAGCGGCAAATTATTTGATGATTAATGAGTCATCCATGTGTAATATGAATTCTTCGAGCGGTTTTTTCCTTGAAAATAGATTTTTTTGTTAATCCCACAACAAATCGAGCCTAGAGTTCAAGTCATTGCTTCCAGTTAGTGTTAGACTGCGGGAATGCACTTGGGCATGAAAGTAGAGAATTGACGACCAATTTCCAATACTCTAGGCTTAAAAGAGGGGTCATCTACTCCCTGAAGCGGAGTGAAAAGGAGAATAAATGCCAGATTCGCATTGCAATCTTATGTTAATTGCAATCTCTCTCTCTCTCTCTCTCTCTCTGTATATTCCCTATTCTTAGAACTTTTTTACTCCCGTTGTTTCAACCTGCCTTTCGTTTGGAAATACCTGGGTTCCAGTCTCGTCCAGAACGCGAAGAACTTCCATCAATGCTCTTAATGTGAAGATGAGTTAGCCCCTCTCATACGGAAGTACACAGTTCTTCTTTCGGGAACTTGAGTTTTTCATCCCGCATACAGGAAAACCAGCCAAGAGAAGAGAACACACGCAGCTGATAGGCATAGGGCTAACCATCTTATCCTGGAATCACAGTTACTCTTAAGAGCCCGTAAGAACCGAAGAAGATAACCCCTTCTCTTGCTTGTAAGCTTGAATGACCTCCGGACATATTTTCATGATTGTTTGGTTTATAATAATAAAGATATCCACTCGCTCCCTCTAATAAGTTTGACTTTGTGAAACGAATTCCAATTAATGCCTCAAGAAATTTCTAAATTACGGGCATAAAAAGTGATGCCGACACGAAGGTTGATGACATTAACACAGCACTCAGCGACGCTGAAGTCAACTGACAGAAGCGCAATGAAAACAACGAATTTGAAACCATTTTAAAAATATAGCAATGAAAACTACTAGATGGCGCTATTTTTGACACCTGTCACGGTTTTTTTTTTTTTTTTTAAAGATAATCCATTTCTTTAGGAATTTCCAAATAGGCTTTTCCTGTTTTTTTTTTTTTTTTTGTAATTTTCGGAAAACTAGTTCAAGGTCATATCCGCACATCAAATGTTTTCATCTTAATTTCGACTAGAAATGGTAAAATTCGCCAGTATAGCACTCCCTCTCTCTCTGTCTCAGTTTTGTGGAGTAGCTTATTTTCTGTTCATTTTAAGTGGCGAATTGGGCTGAAGAATGCGTCGAAACATTTTATACTTTAATCATTAGGTTTAATTGGAGACGCAAGAATAAATGAAAGAAGCATTTGGCAGATAGAACGATTGTATTAATAGGTATTGTTACCTTCAATAGGGGAGAGGGAGAAGGTGTATTGTGATACTTCGTAACGAAGCAGTTCCGCTAAAGCACTTCGCCACTGTACTCCATGCCGAGGGTGATTTGCCGCCGAAGTAATTGGGAACCAGCTGTACATTCTTTTATCATCGATCCAACTGCAGATTACGGTTTTCTTTCAGTCACTGTGGAGGATGACATGAATTAAGCATCTCGCGATATCGCGTGGTATTATTCCATCCATGACTGGAACATATTAACATGTACAATTTGTGTGTGAGAGAGAGATTTTTCATTCAGAAATCAGAAAATGTTAGCTGATCCGCACTCATCCATTTCCTATTAATGGAAATCATGTCTGGATGGGGGGGGGGTTAGTGTGGAGGAATTCGCTGTAGTAGAAATTATCGTAGAAAATTATTTTAAATGAATAAATAGAACCTCCCCCTGTGGATGGGTGATTTATTAGAGACGTGTCTCTTTCTCCCTGGTTTAATTGATATCTTTCCTCCTGTTATCAGCCGAACCGATTGCCCCAAAGTGAAGTTTTAACAACAAACAGAAGGGGTTTAGAGACAGACGTGAGATGATTCTGGTTACATAAATCGCATTGAGCTGGAAAAAAAAAAAAAAACTCATCATTTTAAGCTTCGATGTTCATCAAAGCTCAAAATTTCCAAGTTAGAAAATTGTGTAAAGAGAAAAGAAGGTACGGAATACGCCATTTATGATTAAAAGCGCAAATCTGAATCTCATTTCAACAGATTGAGATGTAAAAAAAAAAAAAAAAAAAAAATTAAACGTTTCGTTCGTTATTTTCTTGGTGGTCATGGGCAATATCGACACCATGTTTGGAATGCACCAACAGCAATGCAGTGCTGCCACCTCAGAAGAAATGGCGCGAATGCATTCAGTTTTTTTTTTTTTTTTATATATCTACTCTATAATATAAAATAAGCCTTTTTTGTAACGCTTTTGTGTCACGTTTTTTGACAAGTTATTTGAAACGTCTTGAAACTCAGGACTACCCTGAGTGTCGAGTCTTCAAAATTCGAGGCATCTGAATTCAAGGAGAACCGGCCTACCAGTCCGGAACTCGGGGGGGTTGGGCGCTGTAGGCGCCAGGGGGCAGAACACCCCTTTCGAGTTTTTAAAATTCGAGTCATCAGAATTCAAGGAGAACCAGCCTACCCGTCCGGAACTCTGGGGGGGGGGGCGTAGCCCCCCCAGAGTTCCGGACGGGTAGGCTGGTTCTCCTTGAATTTTTTAATATTTCTTGTGGATTTTAATATTTCTTGTGGATTATTAATATATCTCTTTACGAAATTTTTAATATTTCTTGTGGATTTGAATCACGTGATACTAAAAGTCTACTTGAGAACAAGTTCCTTTGTATAATGGGGTTTCCCATCTTATGGTAATTTTTTCTTTACATTTTCAAATGGAAAAACAAAGACATAGTTGGCAACGACGGATTTTATGGTTCTTAACTGAAATGGGCCAAATTTGAATCTTAGTCGATTATAACTTATGTAAATTAAGGGGATATCAAATCTCACATTGTTTTAAAACCGAATAAGAAACTCAAAGATCGGAATCAACGAGTTTCATTCCGAATATAGTAAACTATGAAAGTATCGGCGACTACTAGCGTAAGCTAAAGGACGTAGTCCAAACTAGTGCAACTTCGGCATGAAACTCTGTGATTCCGACCTTTGAGTTTCTTATTCGGTTTTAAAACAATGTGGGATTTAATATCCCCTTAATTTAAATAATGTTTACATCACCGAAATGAAGCCTATTGGCTCTTTTTTTTAAATGATTATAACTTAATTTGTGAAGTCCTTGATTGTAAAAAGAATTCTGGTTAAAACCCAGTGGTCCCGCAATTTGCCTTTGAGCGGATCTTGCTCAACTTGCCTGCAAACGATGCTCCCAAACTGGATTTAATCGAGTCTGATTCCAAATCTGTTTCCAAATCATACTTTAATATTTCTTGTGGCTTTGAATCACGTGATACTAAAAGTCTACTTGAGAACAAGTTCCTTTGTATCATGGGGTTTCCCATCTTATGGTAATTTTTTCTTCTCACATTCAACAACAAAGTCAGTCCTCATTTCTGACAAAATTTGTTCTTATTTTGGTGGACGTCTGTCTAACTTGCTTTGCTCTATACAAACACGATTTTTGATCTCTCGGAAGTGCCGACACGTTGATTGAAAACATCTGCAAGTTTAAAAGTGTTCTCCTGTTTTTATTTTTTTAAATTCGTTGCTGCCTTTATGAAGATATTCAAAAGAGTATTAATTTCCGTTCTTGTTCCATCAGCCAGCTATCTCGCTGTTTAGATTCCGCGCTTGCCATTTTAAATTATTTTCGCTTGAGGGACTCCTACCTTCACGAATTAGTAAATTCACCTCTGATAAGATCTACATGATGACTTTTCAATTTCTTTGAATTTCACCAGTAATAAGCGTAGCACATGGAACTGGTAATTTTTCATTTTGTCTGTTTGCATTAAGGCAGTTTTAAACACGTCGATCGACGGTTGAATTCCAACTGTCTTTTATTCGAGTCTGTTTTTATCAGCGCTTTTTTGTGATAATTTCTTAGAAAAGAATCGAACGCTGCTAAAGATGCCAATGCGTTAAGGGGAATCGCTCTTCTCAGACTAGTTTCTCGCATGCATATCACAATTAATTAGTAAGAAATATTTTTTCTGGGTTCGTATTTTTGAAAGCACTCACTGCGTGCATTCCTCTACTTAGAAGGCTTCTTGATTATCAAAGGGACAACCGAGCGCCAGTTTCTTTGCCGTCTTCGTCTGTTGCCGTGGCTTTATTAAGCGTCGACAGAGTGAAGTTCCAAAAATGACGAGGAGGGATGGTTCGCATCTTATAAATTCGAATTCATTGAATCCGTTTTCACAACCAACTGATATCATGGATAATAGCTAAGAATTTCAAACAAGATTGGGGCGGGAAGGTTCCTCTTGCCGATCCCTACGATTTTATCTAGCAACAGTAATTAACCATCGACTCAGCTCACTTTTTTTTTAAATTTTCACTGCTTTCTTCATTGTTAATAAACCAAATTGTGCCATATTTTAATTCTCTAAGAGTAATACGAAATTTCAACGCTAGTTCCAATCCCTCCTTTGAAGGATTCTTCGATAACACTGACCGAAGATTGGCGATGGTCGTTTCATTTTGACCCGAGTTGTTTTCCATGTAAATTCCACTTGAGGAAAAGGTTACAAACCTATTGGGCCCAAACTATTAGTACCGTAGGATGATCAAGGATTCGTTAATCTGGAAATCCTACTCTAGAGGCCAACGAGGGAACTTTTTTGAGCCACTTCAGGCCTCCATTAAGCAGGGTGATAGAAATCTCGCGGAGAGGTTAGTGAATCCCATCTGAATATGAAGAACCTTCATACGGGTTTTTCAATTAAAGGAGTGTTATTCTCGAATAGAAACACGTTTAAGTGACACAGCGTATTCCCCTTAAACGTAACTGATTAGCATAGGAACGAAATAAAGAAAAAAAATCTTCCAAAACCAGTAGAAATGCTGGAAGAGATTTTATCTTTAGGGAAATTGAGGTGTCAACGTAAAACGAATTAAAAGCAAAAATTAAAAGTGGTGAAAGAGCTTATTTTTGTAGTAAAGTTGGAATCGGAGAGCTTCACAGACTTCGGACGGGAGTTAAATGTTTAGTCTCCACTCGCCCAAGTGTGATGTTGTTGAGACACCACCGTGGGTCTGGACTCCACTGGAATATGCATCTTCGGGAAGAGGAGGATAATTTAATTTTGATACTTTACTTATAATTTAATATTAGTTAAAAAATTAAAACAATACTTACTAAAATTGTCCAATTGGCTCAATTTTATATTACAAAATTCGAGCTGATATTTTATACAGTAATTTGTATTTTAATATAGTTCAGAGGCGTAGCTAGGGCGGAGCGGAGGGTGAGGCACTTTGAACCTTTTTTAACTTTTGCAGTTGATTCTAAAGTGCAGTCTCGAGAACTCAGTTCCAAATAGTGTAAATTTTCTACTGCGAATTTTCTTCACAATTGCTGTAAGTGTTGCTAGTTGTGAAAAGAGTTTTCTAAATAAAATTGATTAAGAATTACCGACATTACTATGAAATAGACTTCGCCAATGTCATCGACGATTTTGCTAACAGAAAAGCAAGAAAAATAACATTTTAGAATGTTGAAAGTAAAGTTTTACTTCAAAAATAAACATAGTGTTTCAATTTATTTCCCTATGCGTCGTTTTGGCTCTTTGTAGTATTTTTGGTGTGTATTGAGAGGGGCGGCAAAAGCTCTAGTTACACCACTGATATAGTTAGTCCGTTAAATCTTACTTATTTGCTAACGTTAGTCATGCATAAATACAGCAGGGGGCGGGGATTTTACTTTCGTAATAAGTTGTAATCCACAAATTTCTCGCGAGACGCTATTTAGCATCTTAGTGATTCATGAGTTTGCACGTACCAGAGGAAGCAAGCGGTTATTGAGTAAACAGTAACACGTGTAAGCCTTTTGAGGTCATGTGACCTTATACAGTATACAAATAAAGTAAGATATGCCTGTTTTTACTGAAATTCAGCGTTAACAGTACTTGTTTTTTATTTTTTTCTCTCTCTCTCTCTTTTTTTTTTTTTTTTTTTGTAAATAGTGTGTATTTCTTTGTCAAACGAATTGGTCTTTTTCTTTGGTGTCCGAATCGAAATTTAAAAATGGGTCGACTTAAAATTTCACTCCAATCCATTTCCACTTGGCGATACCAAACTCTAATTAACTAACCCTAATTCAATATTAATCTATTAATGTTATATTCCTTTTAATTTTTTAAAAAAAGTTTGTTCGCAGACTGGACTGGTTGGTGCTTTCTTACACAATTTCACATCCTCATTCGTTGTCTTAGAAAAGCAGATGTCAGAAATAAAATAATCTTATTGTAACAACATTCTTCTCCCTTTTCTGACCCAATACAGTCACGTGTGTGTCCTTTTAAATTTATAACTGGATTAAAACTCACGTGTTTATTAAGACATAATCACAGAACCTTTTTAAGGTGTCCAAAACATTAAAAAATGTGAGGACAGATGGTTGAACTTTGTTCAACATCCTTCCCACCCACGGGAGGAAGTTGCAATCTTCTAATTGCCAGTTTGGGGCTCAGAGATCTTGCCATTAATGCAGTATCATCTGCATATAATGCAGTGAATGTTGTTCTCGGGTTCAGAGGGATATCTGCTACGTAGATTGAGAACAGGAGAGGGGCCAGAAGAGAGCCCTGAGGTACTCCTGTGAAGACCCTGCGTCTGGGCGAAATCGATTCTCCGACCCTGACCTACATATATCTGTCTTTCAGGTATGGGTGGAGTATTCTTATCAACTTGATTGGAAAGCCGAACTTAATGAGTTTGTAGAGAAGGCATTGATGCCACACTTTGTCATAACGCCTTCTCTGCATCGATCAAGATGGCAGCTTTATGATTTTCCAATTGAAACCTTTCGTAATGATTTCTACTAGCCTGTGGATTTGTTGAGCTTTAGTATGGGCCTTGCGGAAGCCAAACAGCTCGTCAGGCAAAACTCCTGACCTATCCGTTTCTGCTTGGAGTCTTGTGAGGATTACTTTCTCTGTTAACTTTCCGAGGCTGAACAAAAGGCTGATTTCTTAGCATCTTCAGTGGCACGATGGTGGCTGTTTTCCACGCAGTGGGGAAATGCTGGAATCTGAAAATTGCATCGGTACTATCGACGAGATGAACTATGGCCTTTCTTGGGAGTAGTTTTACTTTTCGGTTAGTTATGCCATCAGGTCCTGGAGCCTTTTCATTATTTAGGTGTGTGACGATATTTATTACTTCGACCAGAGTAGTCGGAGAGATGTGTTCAGAATTAACATTGTGCTGCCATAAAGTTGATCTAACATGCCGGTAAATTTTGTACATAAGGTTCATATTAAGGTTTTCATAAGATGGATTGCATTGAGATTCAAGGTTATCTATCAGTGCTTCAGCTTTTTCTTCATCTTTGTAAACTGTCCTTTTCTTTGTTTGTATAGCGGGTATGAGTTGCTTTTTGTTGCGGTTGGCTCTTAGAAATTTCCAGACGGAGTGATCGCCAGTCTTGATGTTAGCCAGTTTGGATTCCCATTGGTGATTTTTGTGTTTTTGGAGAGCTTCCCGGACCTGTCTGTTTAGGTTGTTCAGTACTGTTTTGTCTTGTGGGGCTCTGGCATTGTGGTATCTCTTTATGGCTCTATTTTTGCTCTGATTAGCTCCATGATTTCTTCTGGGATACGGTTGATTGGGTGGAAGACAGTGGATTGTCTGACTGATTCTATTGCTTTCTGAATTTGTATGGTTAAGTTATTTACTGCTGTGTCAATCTCTTCCTTTTTACTGATATTGGGCACTGGACCACTATAATCTGGAAGAACATTGGCTAACCTATCCCAAGGTATGATTGTGTGTGGAGAAGAGAATTGATCTGATGAACCCAGATAAAGCACTATGGGACTGTGGTCAGAAGATAATTCATTAACTGTTTCCAATTTATATTGGTATCTTATATTTTTGAAAATGACGATGTTTAGCACATCTGAGTTACCTGGTGGGCTGAAGGGAGTGGGCTCGGTGGGTCCTGTCACCACTGCAAAGTTCAGCATTGCGTAGTTGAATAGTGTGTAGCCTTTGGAGTTAATTGAAGTGCTGTGCCAAGCTGTGTGTTTTGAGTTGAGGTGTCCTGCTATTATTATGGAATCATTTCGTCCAAGTATGGAATCCAGATCAGTTGTTAACAGAGGAATGCTCGGGGGGGGGGGATATATATATATAAGCAGCATAAATCTTGAGACTGCCAGCATTGCTGGTATGTACCTCCACCCCACTCACCGAGGTTTACGATTTGAGGGTTCGCTATTGTATTAAGATTCAGGTAACTCTCAATATATATGGCAGTGCTTCCCCCTCTCGCACCAGTTCTGTCATTTCTATACATAGTGTATCCACGGATTTTAGGGTTATTGGCTGGTCTTAGGTGTGTTTCAACAATCAAGATGATATCAGCACTGAGACGAATCGCAAATTTTTAAAGCTCCAAGACCTTGTTCATTAATCCATTCGCATTCCATGCCACTATCATGAGCGACTTGGGTTTAAATTTTCTACTCATGACAGATGACTGTTATAATGGTTTGAGTGCCTTGGAGGAATCTTTTTCTGGAAGATGGTGAAGGGCTTGTCTTGCTGAATTCCTGCAGCATGGTGGCAAGTGAGGCAGTCAGAACTGATGTTAGGTTGGAACCCTCTGACTCGAGAGATGTGGATAACTTAGTGCTTGCAGGCTCAGCATATGTTTTGATCGTGTTTGTGGGTCGTGTTCTTTCCTGTGTGGTTGAAGGTGAGGCGTTTCGAACTGGGGGGCAGCCCACTAGGTTGCTTATAGTGTCATTATGAGGAGGAGCAAGATTGGCGTTTGCTGACCCTCGATTTTTTGGATTGAAAAGGCATCCCTTGTAGTTGGTAGGGTGAGGTCCTCTGCAGTTTGAGCAGCAGGCAGGAGTAGTGCGTTGCTTGGAGCAGGTGCTGGTCTGGTGTCCCTCGCCGCACTTCAAGCACCTGTAGGCTGCCTTACATAATTTTTGGGCGTGACCGAACCTTTGGCACCTATGACACTGTCCAGCTGATGCCCTCTTTCTAAGTGGCTCAGTTGTTATTTTGAGTCCGCATACTACAGTTAGATCGCAGATTTGCTTCTGTGTGTTGCTTATTTCCATCAGCACCAAAGGCATTGGTCTTTTTTCTGCTTTGAGCATCCTGCTCACTTTTACTGTGGACAGGCCTTGTCTCCCCACGTAGAACCACCTTCAAGTTCTTTTCGCTGAGTAAAGTGAAGGTGTGGTATGGAACATTAGAATTGTCCATAAATCTGATCATCTGTCTGTAATTCATGACAGTAGTGAGTTGTATTTTAACTCCCTCATCTGAGTTTTTGGCCCATGAGAATGAGACGTTTTGTTCTGTGAGGGCTGATGAGACAGGGATCCATTTTTCCTTATCCCTTAAGATGACTGCTAGTATATTTTCTTTAGGAACATTGAGTGCTTCTGTCCCTGTTGTTTTGGGTTCTTCAACATTGGTGGAGATTTTCCTCTTCTTTTTGACCATTTAGAATTCTGTATCTGTTTCCAAGGTCTGATAACTGCTGTCTTGGGATGTAGCATCTTCCACACTTGGTGAGTATGCAAAATCTGATGGTGTCAGAGTTATGGGATCTTCATTTATGCTATCCATATTGTCCTCTGTGACTGCTGAGAGGGTAGAATGTGTCAAAGAGCTTGATTTTTCCTGCCAATTATCACTCAGCAGCTTTCCTAGTCTGAGGAATTCCTTGTATACTTCCTCGAATTTGACCTCATTCAGAAGTTTTGCCATGACAACCATAATTTAGAAATGTGTAAAGACACAGATGGAGAAAGAGTAGAGCTTTCTCAGGTGTCCCGAGCAGGTTACAGGTAATCCTGTGGACTTTTGATGGTCCACTAGCAAATTCCGTAGACACTCTCAAGTGTATACCAACAATAAAATACAACTAGCTGTCGTACAGTAGGGAAAAGGAGTGTCACGAATTCACTTAGCCACAGATTGAAATCCTACCTCCCTAAATAAAACCATATATCCACCACTGGTCCTCATTACGGGTGGGTCCCGCCGGCCATTAGACCTCTTGCATGTTTCATACAGAGGGGGAGACAGTAAGAAACAAACTGTGTCTGCGCCAGTGCAATGCGCATTTCGTGAAAAACCTTGTACACAAAACTAATCAGGCTCAGTCTAAAATAATACGTCCGTTCATATCAAAAGCCAAAAGCAGAATCATATTTTAACTGACATTTATTTTTATAAATACATTATATAGTTATATTAAAACTTTATATTATTTTTATATTCTTTATTCCTTAAAATTCTCAAAAAAATCTTTAGTGTATAGTATTTTTTTATTTATTTTATGTGAAATATGTAATTTTTTAAATTTCAATTGCGTTTAAGTATAGTTTGTTTCTTATCTTTAAAACTAGATTGTTGCATCTTCTAACAGAAATATGCGAAATCGCAGCACAGAATTCAAAAGTTTGAAACTCCTAGTCTGAAGGGATGTGTCACATAGATAAAACAGATTTTTTTTTTTTTCCTGTCAAGTGCGTTTTGCAATATGTCGAAGCAAGTAATTCGAATGCGGAAAGGTCTAACGATATCGAATTAGTCGAGTTTCACGGAAACTGTGAATTCAGGAACCATTGGTAGCCGATACTGCACGTGACTGACCTATTGATTTCCAATATGGCCAATCATCCGCTATCAAACTCCAATTCGAGATGACTGGAAGGCAGGAAGCGTTGCATGTGTGATTTGCAGATCAATACGGTGTAGCGTCAGTTTCGTTTTGATGATATTTAAAACAGATGCAAGGGCGACACGTGAGTAATTTACAGAACTACTTTGTGGGTGTGTTTAAATGATCATTGATAAAGGGGCCTAATTTGTATTTGGCCCTCCAAGTTTCCATATTTACACTATGCTAAAAAAATGATTCGGATCACTGAGTAGTTGATTATCCTTAATGCACTCTGGTTCTCCTTTTGCGGGTGCCTCGCTGCGGGATTAGACACGGCCGAAAATGCACCACAATTAAGCAGTGATCGATATAAAGGGTTCACCCGTCTGGCAAGATATATTCGACCTTTTGGTTCTCTATCCCTTTATCGGTAAAAATGCAAATTAGGTTAGTTTAAAGAGCACTTGGCTCGCGCATTGTGGGCTTATTAGCAGTGTATTTCATACTTACCTGCACAGTGGGTTTGGGGGTGTTTGTGTCTTGAATACGAGTATCAGTCGCAGTCCACTGCCGGCTTAACGGGTTAGAGTTGAATGAATTCGTAAAGAAGTTTGCTGCCGTTTCGCTTAAAACGATTGCGATATCCGCTTCTCGGCGAAGCTGTGCATTCCACGTGAACCACGGAGTCGTTGAACGCCATGCGGATGCACTTGTTTTGTAGCATTTTTTGACATTCAAATCCGCCGTGTGTCCCGCATCTTGTCGATCCGTATAGGTCTGATCATCGTTTTGTATGAGGAGCAACTTGTTTCCGTGCGTACCCGACTGCGTCTGTTCAGTAACGGGTCAAGCTGCCATGTTGCTTGATTTGCTTTTGGGACAAGACACAAAGCAGAGTCCTTTGTCTACTGCATCCCTAAGTATATGGCGACTGGCTGCCAGAGGGAGTTTTCAAACATGATTACCTCGCCTTCAGGGTGGGCCCGTTTCTTCCGGAAGAGGAGCGATACTCTTGTGTGCGTTGACATCGATGTGCCATCTCCTGACCCACTGAGATAGCAGTCTGCAGCTTTTCGGTTACCAACCTCGGCCTTAGGAATCGGCGAATATTGCGGTGTCATCGGCGTTATAGAGTCACTTTTTGGTGGCTGTGTGGGGAATGTCAGCCACAGTGGTGCAACCAGGGGCGGAAGGGGGTTCTGCCCTCCCAAAAAAGGAAAAACACTTGAAAATTTTCCAAAAATCTTTTCCTAATTAAAATTCATTTTTTTAAATTTATGTTGTGTCGTGTCTTCTATTTCTATACTACTCATGAATTAGCAGTCACATAAGGTGGGAATACCCTTGAGCCCTCAGGAATCACGGCCGCTCTGAACGCAAGGCGAACAAAGTAGTGCTCAGGCTGACCAAGCGCTGCTTCGTTTGCCCGAGCCGGGACGGACGAGATTACGGGTATTATGTATTGGCGATTACTGCAGATACTCAGTCATGGGTCGTATACGATGCGTAGTGTCTATTCTCAAATCGTCTACTGAACTCGTCCCCCTCCCTCAAGATTAAATCCTAAGTACCCCCACTGGTCAGCCATATATATAGATGTCATAGAGTAAAGGTGAGGGTAGGGAGCCGAGCCGTGGGAAACTCCTGCTGTAATCATGCGCTTGGATGATCTGATTCCCTGCAGTTTCACAGGAAGCTTCCGATCCTCAAAATAGGATAAGGCTGGTCATGCCTAATGGGAGTTTGAACTCCATTAGTTTCCAGGGTAGCCCTCTATGCCAGACATGGTCGAATGCCTTGCAATGTCATGAAAGACGGCGCCGGTGTGTTCTCTCCAGTTGTATCCCACAGTGATGTGTTCCACGACCTTCACGATTTGTTGTACACTGGAGTGATTCTCGCGGAAGCCAAGCTGCTCATCGGATATAAGGTTTTTTCCTCGTGATTTTTGCAGTGGTGTCATTATCACCCTTTGGGCAATCATTCCCAGACAGGAGAGCAGGCGGATTGGGCGGTAGTTCTGAGGGAACTGCTTTGCTTTCCCTAGTTTTAGGATTAAGATTATGTGAGCTTCTTTCCAGAGTGGTGGAAAGAAACTGACACGATGATTGCTACAAGATGCATAATGGGTTTGTGGGGTAGTTGCTTGATGGCCTAGTTGGAAATCCCGCCTGACCCGTGAAGTACTTTCCTGTTCTTTAGTCTGTTGACTATTTGTAGTGTTTCAGTGGGTGACACTGACAGAGTGTCATTTAGGATATTTGTGCGCATCAGCGTGTACGGTAGCGACAACTTTCCTGATGAAATCTAGATCTCCATGCTTGTAGTTTAGACTGCACTGTTTTTCTAAACCGTCAGCGAAAGTCTCTACTTTCTGCGCGTCAAGACAGACCAAACCTGTTTTTATTATGGATTGGTGGGAGGGATTTGCGGTCCGTTCTGAGAGCCCTTTTCATCTTCCATAGTGAGTAGGTGGCTCCCTCGAGGGTTTGTCGGTTTTAAAAGGACCAACGTCCTGTGATACCGATGTGTGGCTCTGTTTTTAGTCGCAAATGAGATTCTTGATTTCTTTCGGGAGGTTTTTGAGAGTGGTGTTGCAGAGTTAGCAGCATGGAGGGTTCTTGTTGTTCCAGTTTGTTTACCGAAGTGTTAATCATCTCTTTAGATTTGATAGTTGGGACTGGCCTATGAACTACAAGAGTGTGTTAGGTAGCTTCTCTCAATTGACTATTGATAGATGGTCAGGAGTATTTTCCTGTTCTAAGTGAAATAGTACTGGATTGTGTTCGGAACTGAGGTCGCCCACAGCATTCAGCCTGTATTGGTGAGCGACGTTTCGGAATATGGCGATATCGAAAATGTCGAGACGGCCTGTCGTGTTATTATAGTGCGTGGGTTCTAGAGGTCCTACAACCGTGAAATTCATTGTAGCGATGAAATCTTTGAAATATTTTATTTTCGATTAGTGGTCGTGCTAATCCAGGCTGCACGGTTGGCTTTAAAGTCGCCTACTGTTAGCACTATTCGGTTCGTGTCTATTATATCCTCTGTGCTTTGTTTCGCAGTATGACCTGCGGTATTCTTTCCCTTTTGTTGGTCTCTGCGTCCATGGGTTTCTATGTTTTCATTAGGTGTTTCCTTGCTCCGTTTTTGTGGCTGACTTGTTGATAACCTTCTTGGTCTGTGCAAGGTTCTTGTGTGGTCTGTTCCTGTTCTTTTGTTGGCCTGATGTTGGACGCATCGGCAGATTGACTGGAAGTGATTTCTTCTCTATAAACATCTTGGTCATGCACCTTGATCACGTGCTTATAGTCCTGCGCTCCCAGTTCAGATCTATCATTCGCTCCTATTTTTCCGTAAATGGTTCAAGTAAGGAGAAAAAAATGAAAACGGATACTTATCTATATCCGATGGATGGAGAGTTGATGGAATGTCGAAGTACGATTCACAATCCAAAAGCTAATTCAAGAGAGACTTACAACAAAATACGAGGCGATGCAAAGTGAATAATCACAGACAATTGCGGACGTCGATATATGTGATCGACGTAACTGTTAAGTGTTCTTGCAAGATGGATTGATTGGAGCTGTGGTCGTTTATCCCTTTGTGGATGGAGAAATTTTACTGAGCACTTGGCTCGCCCTTTCTATGCTATGAATTACCAGTGAATCTTTCTTTTTTCTTTCATACTGTGTGTGTGTGTGTGTGTGTGATATAACGACTTTTTCGATATGGTTTATTAGGATGTTTGTCTTGAAATGCTTGTTTTAGTGTGCCGTTGGATGGTAAACCGTAACGAACTTGAAATATCGTTGAGCCTTTGGCCCACGTACTTCAGGCTTCTGCAATGAATTTTTGATTATTGATTACACAGTCCAACACAATTTTTGCTGACTTTATATGAGACTTGTTTTTTACTAATTTGGGTGCGCTGATTTCAAATATCAAACCCATTTTTCTCTATCACGTCAGGTTTTTCCTCTATGGCATTTTCTTTTTGCTAATTTGTAAGTTTTTGATATTTTTAAGGAGGCAGTACTATTTAGAGGAGCAAAAAAAATCGATTTTTTAATATTATTTTCTGAAAGTATGTACTTTTAAAAATCTGTTCCTAACTTTTTATCAAGAAATTCGAAAAATTGAAACGGAAGTGATTTCAACAATGGAAATGCTCCACGCAGTTGATAACATCCGCTAGTGTGCGATGTGTACGTGATTAAACAGGATGCCTCGTCAGCGGAAGGGTTCAGTTGAGAGGCAACGCCAGATGGAGATGCTTAATGAACTAAGTTTCAAATCGTAATGTTTGCGATTAAGTAAAGTTCAACTGAGGAACTTCAAGAAATACACGCAATTGGAAAGCGATGAATTTCGATAATTAAAGACGTGGAGGTTCCCTATTGAGAAGAACTGAACTCAGATGACTGTACAGAATGCTAATGATAGGGATAAACCCTACTGTAAGGAGGATCAATGAAGTATGCCAGTTTTCGCTAATCGATTAACTTGGGAAGTATATTTAATAAATGAGGATAACTGGAGCGAACAGTAAAGCGAGATGCTTTCTGGGTGGCATCACGTTCATCTGATAGGGTCAGAGAGGCAGAAAGGATTTAGTTGGGCGAGACATTCCCCACAAATGATGACGAGAACGTAAAGAGTCGGAGACCAATGAAATTCCTCTTGTTTTGGTTGCCGCACTGATAGACCTCTTCTCCTTGTTCCGTTTTGAAAGCTTATAGATCGATTCATATAAATTAACTGTAGTTTCAAATGTCGAAGTGGTACAGAGATGCGAGTAACTGTATCACCCCCACCTCTTTTCACATTCTTATATAAATGTATTGGTGGTGGTGTGATCTGTCTCACAACCCTCGCAATGAAACTGATTGAGATAGAAGTTAAAATAGTTTTCTAAATTGAGACCTGTTTCGGCTCTAGATTAGATCTGCTTCAGGAATACCAAGCATTGGTTGAGTATATGCTAAACAAACAAACATAAGGACACACACACACACACACACACACAAAAAAAAACTTGTTCTAATATACGTCCATTCGGGAAGAGAAAGTACTTCTCTGTTCATAAGAAATTAAAAATGGCGTTTTGAAAGTATTCCTATCCTGGATGGTCTGTTATTTATACAGCTGAATTACACAGCATTTACTTTTTTTTTTTTTTTTTTTTGGTATTGATCATTTGTAAAGGAACCGCTCTATTAATAGTCGCTTCGGTGCTTTTGAATCATGTCGCACTCTGGTGTTGTCTTTAATCTTTTGTGTTCAATCCCCAAAATATCTTTATTGATTTAAGGAGTTCTCTTCTTTAAAAGCACTTATTTTCGCTGTCTTTCCCTCTGACATGCCATTTATAACTCATAATTTATCTTCCTTTTAAAAAAGTTCTTTTATCTCTGAGTGCCACGAACGTTGGGTTCTTCGAGCTCTTTCCGTACGCATTTATGAAGCTTCTAAACTCTTATTTTTTTCTGTCTGTTTCGAAACAGGACTACTGATGTAATCATAAACTGAAGTGCAAAAATTGCACAACTTAGGAGGGGTGCACCTTAAACGTAAAAGAATGATAAGAGTTTTTTTTTTTTTTTTAAATCGGAACGACAGCTGATCTTCACAATTATTCGTCACACCAGTAGTTCCGTAAACGGAACTACTGGTGTGACCTCTGGACAATTTGAAGAGTGCAGAAGTTCATCGGACAACTTTGCCATCGTATGTGCGTAAACCCTAATTCAAGATCGAATTTAAAATGAGGTTTTCAGGAAGAAAATAACCTTCGTGATGATTGCATCAGTGATCGACTAAGTCAGGTGACAAATTCTTGTCACCCATGTAATACACATAATCTATTAACAAACATCAAAACACGGAGAGAATTTCCTGGTGTTTATTTTAATAAACAGCCGCTGTTATCTAAAGCATTCTGTAAAGTGGAGTAAGTTGTCAGGTCATTCACCTTTTAGAAAGCGATTCACATTACCTATCAAAATTTATTAGAGAATCAAAATGTTTAGTTTCATAATAGATCTGGTTTATTTACTTGAAACAGTTTGCTACAACAGGGTTGACTCTGTTCAGCTCACAACGTAAGCATAAATTTCATAAAAATATTGTCCGTAAGGTGAAAAACTTCCGTCAGAATAAAATTGTGCATAAAAATGACTCCTTTGTATTGACTAATGCAAGCGCGTGAGTTTCCGAGAGAGAAAAAGCACATGTGCAATAGAATTGTATATTTAGTCCTTATAAGAACTGGCTTAAAGGGGCGAAGCAAGAATGCTTTTCATCTTCCCCGTTATCTGTAGAGGACAGTGTAAGGATAGGGTGTTATTGAGCTATAAAGCTCTGACCATGGCAGGAGGGTAACAACAATAGCCGAGCCTCAGTTAGAACCTCATTGGCTACAGCATTGCCATCCATTACCCTCCCAGGGTTTCATGCATCACTCAATTTCTTGTATATTTAGGATTTCCTTTTTTTTTTTTTTAAATCTGTCACTTTAAAAAGTTCACAATGGGTGTCGGAAGTCGTAGAGAAGGGGAGAATAAAATATTCTTTGCGCCCAACATAAAGAATTTTTAGAAAAACGAACAGAGTTATGCGCGAAGAAAGTTTTAACTCCAAACTTTCGCGATGTTTATCGAAACTTAACCGAGGGAACAAACAATCGGAAAATCTGCTTCTTTAGAAAATAAGAGGGAAAAAAATGCGACTTTATGGATTTTGAACGTCGAACTTTGGCCACTTCCGTTTTTCGTTTGCATGCAATCTGACATCAGAAAACGAAGAAGAAAAAGAGCAGATGTTCTCTTTAGAATAAATATTGCCCAATATTTATACATTTGTAAACGTGTATAAATCACTTGGCTTTATTTAAATCTCGTCTTTAAAATACAAGCTTTTATTTCAATGTGGCGATTTTTTTTAACTTAGACGCAGATATCATGCGCTACGGTACGACATGCCTCCATCCATATGTTCTCTTCTGCAGTTGGCTCGAATTTTTGTTAACAGAACTTCGGAACAAATCTCCGGCTGACGCATCCAATTTTTTTTTCCCCGTTTGTTTCGGAATGGACGGAAAAGAAACACATTGTGCTTGATGTTCTTCATATTCAATCGAAGTTCGTCAATATTTGAAAAGCGACGGCACCACTCGAAGCGCGGAAGATTTCTTTCCAGCATTTACTTCGTGCTCTCTTTTAAATATTTCAAGAATTTCAGTTGCGCTTTCGTTTTTTCAAGAAAACTTTTACTCCCATTCGCTGTTCTTTTACTCGATGAATGTTAAATACCGTGATCGTAGTAAACGCGTGTTTACAGCGCTTGTAACTCGTGAGAATCGACGAACGTCACTCTTATGTGCACGTGACCTCTTATGAAGGAGGCGAGACATCTCCACTGCTGTCAGACAGTTGTGGTTTTGTAGTATACACTTGAGGAGATTTTATGGGGCCTAATTCATCTCTCCCCCCCCCCACTCTGTGTATGCATTCAAGTTTGTTTTCTGCTTTTTTTTTTTTTTTTGTAGTTCCCTGCTACTAAAAAAACTGCGTTTACGAGCGAAATATTTTATACAATCACTTAAATCAGTGGTTTGAGAAGCGCGCACTTTACAGGTCTAAAGAAAGTCTTCGATGCACGTTAGGTGACCTAAATAAATTATAATAAAAGAATTTTCCAGCTGTTAAAACGCACGCTTCTCTAGTCACCAGTTCGATCAATGCTGACCGGTTTCATCTTTCCTTATAAAAATGGGATTGAAGGAATTCGGATCCAAGTCTCTCTCCATTCAAAGAGCATCGCCACTAAGCGCAGCGGGTGAGAGCTTAACCTTCATAAAAATACAGGTGTTACTGAGTTCGTGCAAATTTCGTCCTTGTGAATAGCGATCGATATTTTTCCCCGCTAAGCAGATGCATTTTATTTGCCGTTCACTCCGACCAGTAACTGAAGATGAATTACTCCTCGAATGTTCGAAGATTTGGTTGTCCAAATTTTAAGGGAGGGGTAGACCAAACTTCCCGCTAATAATATCAAAAGCCTCCTTCGTTCCATCCAAGATATTCCTAGAAATGAATTCTGGTTGATCAGTTCGTCCATAGAACTCATCTTTGGGTGAAAATAAGAATGGATCTGAATTATGTTGCGTAACAACTAAAAAATCTTTTGTTTCTTCGAAATTAGTTAAACATTTGCGCATCCAACGCGACTCAAAATCTTCCTTAGAGCAACAAGTAGCACATCTTATGAACACCGCAATATCGGTTTAACAAAGAAATGCAAGACATTCTTAATTTTCCAATAAACTGAGAAATAAATGGACAGCGAACATTATTTGAGACCGAAGTAGACATACCGAAACTCGCAGAACATTTTCCCTCTCCTCGTGCTGTTTAAAGATTGAACGTACTTTGTCAAACTGAAAGAGAAGAAATATAAATAAATGGATCAATATAAGGCAAAGAAGTATGGCATCACCAAGATCAAATTAATCTGCTCGAAATTTTGACTTTGAATTTAATTGGTTGATGGACTGAGTCCTTGACTCTTTAACCCTTCATCTGGATTTTAGTTTGTGGGTGATGAGATTATTGTGGGTAATTTACCCGCTCATTGTGAGCATTGAGGCTGTAACAGCTTTCTCTTGCGATGGAGGATTTCGGTTTTTTATGTTTGAAACGATCTGAGGGTTTGTAGTCCGCTGCTTGTCGAATTAGCTGATTTGGGCGATTATCCGTGATTGTGAAGAATTTCTCTGCAATGCCCTTCATGTAGGTCTTAATATCTGGAAGATTGACTTCTTGATGTAACTGTATGTTTCTGATGAACCACGGGGCATTAAATGCCATTCTTAGGCATTTATTCTGTATTATCTGAAGTCTGTTGATGTTGCTTTTAGTTGTGTGACCCCAGGTTGGAGAGGCGTAAGTTAGTTGCGGTCTGATTACTGATTTGTAAAGGAGAATTTTTGTTGCTTATGCTTAGGAAACGGAAACTGTTCCTATTCAAAAGTGGATATAGCTGTGCTATGGTCTGACTTGCTTTAGTGACGACACTATCCATATAAGACTTGAAGTTTAGACGTCTATCAAGATGAACTCCCAGATATTTGGTAGAATTGCGCCTAGGGATGGTTTTACCAAACATTTGTATGCTTGTATTCGGTTCTGCTTTACGTCTTGTGAAAAATACTGCAGAGCTTTTGTTTGGATTGATTGCGATACGCAACTTGGTGTACCAATCCTCCAATTCATTGCCTGCTCTCTGCAGCTTGATTGTGGCCAGGTGTGGACGGAGGGATCTGGCTATAATGATTGTGTCATCGGCATATAGAACGGTGATAGCTGGGGACAGTTTGGGGAGATCTACCATGTATATGAAGAAGAGTAGGGGAGATAGCAGAGAGCCTTGAGGGACTCCTACCGTGATTCTCCTCTCTGTGGATCTGATACCGTTGAGTTTTATTTAAAATTTTCTGTTATTTAGATATGATTTGATAAGTAGAACTAGTGGCAATGGAATACCAACTTCGTGTAGTTTAAAAATTAGTCCGTGATGCCACACTCTTTCAAATGCCTGAGTGATGTCCAGGAAAAGTGCGCCAGAGTGTTGGTGCCATTCATACTCTTGGGTTATATGTTCGACAACTCTGTAAATTTGTAGTGTTGTAGAGTGATATTTCCTAAAGCCGAATTGTTCATCTTGAATGACGTGGTTGATATCTGTTGCCTCTTGAATCCGTGTGAGAATAGCACGTTCGGTTATCTTACCTACGCATGAAAGAAGGTTGATCGGTCTGTAATTTTTAGGAAACTGTGTATTTTTTAAAGGTTTGGGAATTAGTAAAACGTAGGCAATTTTCCATCGCTCTGGGAAATAATTTAGCCGGAGGATGGCATTAATGTTGGCTACCAGATGCATAACCCCTTTGCGGGGAAGTAGCTTGAGCACCTTGTTTGTTATTCCATCTGGGCCCGGAGCCTTTTTGTTATTTAGTTTTCTTAAAATCTCATATACTTCTGTTGGTGACATGGATTTGTTGTTGGATTGGAGTGAGGCAATTTGAGTTATTTTACGCACTTGGGTGTGAATTTTACTTATGAAATTTATGTCTGCATTGATATAATTGGGGCTGCATTGTTTTTCTAAGCTGTCAGAAAATGCTTCAGCTTTTTCCTCGTCGTTGTAGACAACATTAGATTCACCTTGGAAGTGTAAAACCTTACATTGTTAATTACTTACGAGGAATATATTAACAAACCGATAAGGTGGATTACACTTATGAGATGAAAATAATGAAATATTAAGGTAGCAATAATTTCTTATTAATTATTATTAATGATGTTTAATTTCATATTATAGAATCGAAATTATTCTAAATTACATTTACTCTTTATGAAACGCGTTAAACGGAAAAGATGCTTCCACTTGATGTGGGTTTTAACACAAGTCATAGAAAGAAAGACCCAAGTTGAACCATCCCATTTATATTTTTTTTCGCAATTTATAACTGAGCCCTTAGCATATGCAAAATTCCAACAAGCACTGACACAACTAATCGAGTTACGTATATTCGATGGCCTACGTCGGTCTAACCTTTAAGGATTTTTTTAATAAGGAAAATTGCAGCAGACATAACAGTAAGATGGCAAAATAGGAATTAAGAGATTTGGATTTTAGTTTTTAAAAAAGAAAGTGGCGTAAAAAGTAAGCGGATAATGATTGGGAGGGCACCCTACACCCATAATACATTGTCTACACATTTTGTATAGATTAGATTGGTTTAATAGTAAGGCGCATATATATATTTTTTAAATTTATTTCTTACTACGTCATTACAATATTGAAATGTGCAGAATGTTTATGTAAGTTAAACGTTTGCAGATTAGCGTGTTTACATATTTGTAGTGTCGCCCACACTCATTCGGAGCTCGCAGTGCTCTCACTACATTTCATTTGTGATGTTCAGCAGATGTCTTCGGAATAACAAGAGCGATGCGCAAATTAATTCCAACACCGAGAGGTTTCCGAAGAGTGCTGAATGCAGAGAATTCGCTGAATTGCAAATTGCTATTCTACGTTATCTTTAACGTATATTATACCCAAGGTAAAAACTTTTCACATCTTTCTCTCATCCGGAGATTCTTAATTAATAAGGTCAAAGCACCTTGTGGCAACTTGCATAGGCGAAATTGATAAGCTCTGTATTACTTAAACCTTGGCATTTCAGGGTTTGCCTACTCACTGATGAGACCTCAATAAAGGTTGAAACCGGTCTGGGTAGTGACCCCCACCCATAATGTATAACATCACACATCTCCTAGGAGATGGGTTTTATATTTATGGGAAATACTAAGGAAAGTGATCAGAACTTAATCCATCTTTACCACGAGTTGCCTTGGTGTTGCACCACCACAATAAGTCTTGAACCACGTTCAGGCGCAAACTTGACTTACTTGCTTGTTTGCTTTCTTGGGAAAAAGGATTAAAACCAAGGTTATAAAATTACTTGGTATCTTTAACGCAACTGTCATTACTGTCTGACTTGACGTTTTAAGCATCGACGGTGGGGTTTGCTCGGATGCGTGACTTCTGTTTCGGATGGAAGCAGTTCCTAATGATCAGCTGAGGGATCTCTTTCCGTCTCCGCCGAGCTATAGAAACTTGCCATGGACTTCTCTTCTGTTTCTTTTACTTTATCACCCATCGTTTGATTCTGTATTGTTACGAAGAACCTTATCCCTTCACCACCCACCACTCGTCACCTGCACCCCTTAGTCGGTGAGTTTCTTTAACCTCACCTCCGGCACAGTGAACCGGCCTGATATCGATCTCGTATAAAAGTGGCGTTCCTCGTTGGCTCCGCCACTTTCGCTGAGTGTCAGGGATGTCTGCCGATCATCCGAGCTTTAAGATTGGTGTATGGATTCCGCGCAGTACGTGATGCTGTTTGCGTGCACCTTTGCCCTGGGTGAGTAACTCCGTTGTCGGTACTTTGTCGCTGTTTTGCCGGTCCCATCTGATGACGACAAATATCGTCGTAACGGTTACGAAGTGCAAACAAACTCCGCGCACCATTTGACGGAATGAAAAGTGAACTCTGATCCGAATCCCTTCCTCCGTTCTCCCATTTTCTTTGTTAGTCTCCCTCGGACTGCTTTATTTTGTGGAAACAGTGTTTATCCAAACCCCCTCGTACATTATTTCTACCCAATCCTTATTTTATTTTATTTTTCTCTCTTACAATTGGATTTGTTTTGTTCACCTCAAGGCATTAGCACTAGGTTTTGTCAGGACGGATTTTATGACCAGACTCTGATCATATCACAAAGAATCAGTTCTTTTGCGGGTCCAAGAAAACATCATAAAGATTCGAAGGAGAAATTCGAAAGAGATCAATTGAAATCGAATTATTTGTGCAGTTTATTATTGTTTGTTTTAAGTACAGGTAACTATCGTATAATGCGGTACTTATACAACTTCCGATAAAAACACGGTCTACAAATTGTAGTAACTCTTTATATTTTCATGTTTTTCACCGCAGGACTTAAAAAATCAAATTTTATCTTCGTTATGTTTGTATCTGCCTGTATCCCGCATGTAATTATAAGTAACGAATTTATATTAGGGGAAATACCCTTGAGCACGCATGTACCTCAATTGTTTTGAAGTAGATGGGAAGAAAATGGAAGCAGTTAACAATTTTGTGTTCCTAGGATTCCGAATTGACAAAGATGGTTATTGTACCGAAGAAGTTAGAAGAAGATTATTACTCGGAAAAAAAAGCAATGACAAATTTAAGCAAGATCTTTAAAGATATTAGCCTCACAACAAAAATCAGAATAGTGAAAGCAATGGTATTCTCTGTGGTGCTGTATGGATGTGAAAGTTGGACCCTGTGAAAGAAGGAAGATAGATTCATTTGAATTATGGGTTTGGAGACGCTTACTAAGAATACCATGGACTGCAAAGCAAACCAATAAATCACTGATAGACAGAATAAAACCAGATTGCTCCCTTGAAGCTATGATCATCAAGCAAAAATTGTCATACTTCGGACATATTATGCGAGCAAATGACAGTTTGAAGAAGAAGATGATGCTTGCTAAAGTTGGTGGAAGCAGGAAAAGAGGAAGACCAAGAATTAGATGGGTGATGGAGTTAAAGAAGCAACTGGGGTGCACTTGGAGGTTATGAAAGGCATGGTCAGGAACAGATCGGAATGGAGAGTGTATGTTCGTGGAGTCGCCAGGAGTCAGAAACGACTCGACGGATCATAACACACACCTCAATTGTTTACCTTATAAAAGGTTTATTGTTGAAAATTGTCCTCGTTTCTGCCAGGAAAGTGCAATAAAAATCTTAAGTGTGTTCATCTCAATCTGAGCACTTTATTTTCTGGTGAGTTACATACAATATGTAATGCTTGCTTTTTTGTGTAAAATATTATTTTTATAGTAATGGCCACAAACTGCAACGAAAGGGAAAAACCAACATTGAAACAAAATTAATTTCTCTCGAAGAAAAATATTCAAAATCTTGGATTGGTTGAAAAATGGAGAAAATCCAAGAGTTTTTGCAGGGACTTTGAATTTAAATGAATCAACAATTCGAACAATCAAACAAAATGAACATGAAATCCGAGAAAGTGTTTATTGCTGGGTCAACGATAAGTGCAAAGCGCGTTGCTCGTGTACGCGATATTCTAATGGAAAAATGGACAAATCTCTAATGATTTCGATAAAAGATTGCACCTCAAAAGAAAATTACTATGGATGGAAATCTTATTGAATAAAAAAACTCTCAAAGTTTATAAACATTTTAGTGCAGACCAGGTGTTCAATGCGGATGAATCTGGGTTATATTGGAAAAAAGTGCAAAAACGCACCTATATTTCGAAAAACGAAAGATCAGCTCCTGGATTCAAAGTTTCCAAAGATAGAATTACTCTACTGTTTTGTAGTAATGCATCAGGTGATTACACGACAAAACTAATGTTTATTAACCGATCCTCAAATCCTCGTGCTATGAAAGATTAAAATATGCACTATTTTATTTTGCCTAAAACATTTATGCATTATGTGCAATGAAGTTTATGTACAATTTGTAATTTTTATACTTTGTATTTGTTTCATAGTTTGTTTTCTTAACTTACATGAATTACCTGAATTAAATAAAAATATATTTTTTGTTGGATATGTCATTGTTGTTTATATAATTAAAAAAAAAAACGATTTCGGAACATCACCCTACTTCGTCTATTTGATCTGAGACTCGCATAACGCGATTTATATAACGCGGCATTTCTGCAGAATCTAACAGCCGCGTTATACGAGGGTTACCTGTATGACCAAAATATCAAATCAAGTTCTGTTCTTATGAAGGAATGTTCATGATTTGCTAATCGCGCTCTTTCTCTTCACAGGATCATCTTCGAACTTGCAAAACGAGTGTTCAACAGAAGACTTCCAATCTTGCATGAGCACCCTCGAATCGGTTGCTCAAAGTGAAGAATTGGCTTTGGCAACCACACTCTCCGAGCTTGAACAGGTGTGCGAGTAAGTTTAATTCATAATTACTTTTAATTAAACAGCACCCTTCGTATACGGAAAGGGTTCAGTAAAGCCGAAACAAAAACCTTTTAATTTCCAATCAATTTAGCAATGAACATTATGAAGTTATTTGGGGCGATTTTTCAATCTTCAATTGGAGAGGGAGGGAGGGAATGCAAATTGAGAATATTTGAACAAGAATACGAAACCGATGTTTAATCATGCAGTATTGTATACCTTTGATCCCCCCCCCCTTCTGTATAGTAAACAATTGATGTATTAAACAAGGTGTGTTGGAGAGATCAAAGGCACGAATTAGTTAGGTTATTATAAAATATCAAGGAAAGACTCACCAAAATTCTGTTCTATCTTAAAGGATTGCATTAAGCAATCATTCAAGCACGATTGTCGACCCCTTATTCTTGCCTGCAACGCAATTACGAGGGTGAGATGCATCCCGTCTTTGAAAGGAATCTGTTATAGAAGCTTGAAGCGGAAGGTTCGAGTGGTTTCTTTAGCAAAACAAGCAAACCCTACAGAGGTACGAGTCACACAGCCTCAGTTCGCTCAGCTGCTATTCCAACCAATCCAATATATAAGTATAACACACACACAATCTACTAATAATTGTCCGGACGCCCCTGTTATTTGAAGTTACGGAACATTCCAGGTTTGTTAATAACATAAAAACCCGTGTACAGATAAAAGGAAGCGGTATTTCATCGTAGCAGTTGAATACAGGTGGTATAGCAACATGACATGAACTCAGTGACTTCGAGAGAGATGTCAACGTGGGCTGTCACATGGGTGGCGTGTCCATATGTGGCAATGCCACTCAAACGGACCATCCAAAATCAAAATCAAAATG
Source organism: Typopeltis vanoorti (assembly GCF_054136105.1). Taxonomy (NCBI): domain Eukaryota; kingdom Metazoa; phylum Arthropoda; class Arachnida; order Uropygi; family Thelyphonidae; genus Typopeltis; species Typopeltis vanoorti. The sequence continues at coordinate 42,534 of NW_028328235.1, forward strand.
CGATGTGATCAACAATGGAGACATTCTGGCATCACTAGTGCAGGAAAACACCGAGGGCGGCGGGCCGAAAATGACTGAACGTGGCATGCAAAAACCGGCAACAATCGGCACAGACCATCCATGATGAGTTTCATAGTGTCGGTAACACCATGGTGAGCACTAATGCTGTACGAAAAGAACTCCATTTACTGGGTTTCCAGGGAAGAGCAGAGGCACACAAGGCGGCTCGGTGCAAAGAGTGTGTGAACTGGACAATTGACCAATTCACACACAAAAAATAGTACTCTGGAACGATAAATCAAGATTCACCTGCCTCCATACCCTGACATAAGAATGGCAGGGTATGGAGGCAGCTTGGTGAATTTGTTACCACAATAAAGTTTGGTGGTGGAGGAGTAATGGTGTGGGGTGCATTCAGCCTGGTTTGGAGTGGGACCGTTGGTCGTTGTCCGTGGTTCCATGAAGGCAGCTCAGTACCTTGATATTCTGGATAATCAGGTGCTGCCTACACTGTGGAGTTTTGGACCCGTGTTACAATCAAGACCACAATGCCTCATGCCACAAAGCGGCAGATGTTACGGAATGGTATGAAGAGGTAGGTGTTAAACAACTGCCCTGACCTGTGAACAATCCTGACCTCAACTCCATCGAACACCTGTGGGACGAATTGGAGCGGCGACCGAGGTCCAGAGCAGTACGTCCTCGATCTGTCGCTGAACTTAGTGCCGCTTTGATGGAGGAATGGAGACAAATTCCACTTGATGTCTGCTGCACATTGGTGGAAAGCCTCCCTCAAAGGATTCAGGAGGTCAAAGCCAAAGGTGGATATACCCGATATTAGGGTTCGTCCGCTAGTATCAATTAAAATGGCTAAAGTGTCCGGACGATTATTGGTAGCTGTGTGTGGGGAAAAAAAAAACCTTAGCTCACCGATGATATTAATGCATATACTATAGGTTTATAAATAAATCTTTCGTGTGTGTGTGTGGGGGGGGGTATCTAGCCCTACATTATGGGAAGGTGAATATGCAGACCGACTTCAACCTTTGATAACTCCATTGGTGTACTACTGCTCACCGCTAAAAATTAAATGTCCAAACTAGTCCAGGTAGTGATCCTTCCCATAATGCCTTGCAGTGTACAAGTCGCGAATTGAGTGTGATGCGCATTTATGGACTGGAAGAGTGTGGTCTGCCTCGGTATACAAGAAGCCTGGTTGGGAAGTTTTTCGGAAATTGTCCCAAGGTTACAAAAACCTCACTTCACTAAACTTCTCATTTCGTTTTAAGTGTAATACGATTTCTTAAACTCCTGACAACCGCAGTTCTTCACACCGATAGAGAACTGGGTCATTTTATTTTGTCTGCATGATTAGAGTGGTCAGCGATGTCTGAACCATGAAATTAAATTTGGAAAAACAATTGTGCTGACTTGCATCGACTAGAAATGTAAATTCCAAGATCGATATAAATAACAGCCGTGATTTCCTAACGAGGAAATCAAGATTGACAACACTTGAAAGGATATTTTGTAATTTAGAGCAGCTTTTTTATCTTGTTCAACTGGTTGAGGAAGCGACATTTCATTCACATTGGGATTCGTTCGATGATTGTCTAGCATTTCGTATGCAAGGTTGCAAAAGGCGTAGCAGCATACAAAGCCTTCATCGTTACGTGGAAACAAAGCCTGCTTTTGCGTTTTGCTTGTTATTAGTTTGGGAGTGAAACGTTATAGCACGTGAAGGGGATGAAACTTAAATTCGTCCTTTATCGCTTTCTGTTCCAAAGAGAAATAAAAGGACAATTCCTTGGTCCGAAAAAATCAGTTCCAGGCAACTGTGCGCTGTAGCAATGAGACAATTTAGTTTTCTTCAAGATGAGAAATCCTTCACGTTAGTCGAATTCAGTATCGTTTTCGTTTCCGCCATGAAATGGAATCAGCCTGCGGTCATGAATGTTCGTGAATAACTTTGTGTGAAATGAATTTCTCCGCGTTCTATAAGACTCCAATCGTTCTGCTTATTTGCAGCCTGAAGTGGATCTGAAAAGTTTTTGAAATCTGAAAATCTCGGAGCAGAATATCTCGCGTTACAAATCGTTAAATCACAATAATAAAATCAAGAGTTTTTTCCCTTCTTATATGTACCATTTTTACTGGAAGCATATCTTTTGTTAATTGTGATTTGCTTAAGACAAACCAAAATTACCCTAATAATAAACGAAGAAATGCAATTCAGTCTCGTGGGAGGTGCTGCCTGCAAATGCAAGGACTTTTGAAATCGCCCAGTAGATCAAAGTCCGATATCAAAAGGCTTTGGATTCCAATCCGTTTCTGCATTTGTAGGTAGTCTTGCTTTTGAAAATACAAGTGGGTTTCTATGAAGTAAAAAATGCAACAGAATGGATGATAAAATGTACTGTTTCGCACTCGACCAATTACATGAAGATTGTATTATCATTCATATTATGTGTATGTGATTATTTATCGCCCCCATGTTTGCACTCTTAACAAATCTGTTATTCTGAATAATGGTAAAAACAGTTTCATTGTACGAACTAAACGAATATGAAATATGGCATGATTCTTTTTTATGCTGTACAACACTCTGGATAACTATTAATATCTTTATGCACTTTTTCCAGTGAAAACATTCCCAAAATAGCCTAAAGTAAAACCAGATGACATTCTGGTGTGGTTTCGCTCTGTGAAATTCAATCCTTTGAATGTATTTAAACAAGTGCGTCTTAGAAACTATCCTGTTTCGTTTCGCAGGAAACTGCAAGAAGGTGTACTCTGCCTGGAACACCACACTGTCAACTGCTTCAGTAATGCTCAAAGAAGGGTGTTCGACTCCGTCGTGTCGGAATCTAGAAAGGTCATCCAGGACTTGTGTCTACCGGGAGAACTACAGAACAGTAGGTGATAGCATTTTATATGAACTATCCGAAATACGTTGTTTTTAATAAAAGATGCACAAACCTCATTCTCTTAGGCGTATAGCATTTTTATTTCATCTAAATGCATGCACTACCGCCCTCTATCTCTTCACTGGTTGGCTAATGGGAATTACGCCTTCAATTTATCTAAATCGATTTCGGTTTATTTTAACTAACATAGTAATCCAAATTTCTATGAGTTTACTAGCAAATTTATTTATTTTTTCTATCAATTTTGCTACTTGGACGATTATAGTCGAAATCTAAATTGCCTTGCTTAAAAAAAAAAAAAAAAAAAAAAAAGATCATTTTGTAAGTCTCGTAAATCATATTAAGTCGTTCTAATGAAGTTTCTGATATGGACTGCAAAATTTCTGTCTCCATGGGAGAGAGAGTTGGGACGCTGACATTCGGTATAGTTGATAAAATCCAAAGCATTTTGGGTATTAAGTGGCAATTTCATAATACCGAAGTAAGGTTATAACAAGAGACTTTCATGTCTTCAAATGAGTAACCAACCGATTATGAGAAATTCAAGAACAGTCTTCTTGCTATACCGACGGACGAAAGACTGTTATAAGTTCGATTTTAGTTGCCAACTGGAGGAACTTTTTCTAGAGTTTTTTTTCAGTCAGTTCCCGATTTTGTTTCTTTTCCCTCGTAAAATCGGATTTTAATCCCACAATTCACAAATTTACCACTAGAACTCGAACTATTTCACACAAGGAGATATGTACTTGGTAAGGTTCAGGACCCCAAGATGGCGGCAGTTGTGTGTTCTACCTTCTCACCTGATACACATAAACTTGCCAAGAACTTTTGGCTTAGCCGTCATTGATAAAGGGTGGCCCAGTTGCCCTTTTTTTTTTTTTTTTTTTTTTTTTTTTTAAAGTAAGGGATAAAAGAGTTCTTCCTACCGATCTCTTTTATCCATAAAAACTCTACTGGCTAACTCAACATTTGATTGAAAAGATATGATAAAGGTTCCTCACGTTACTGGGATTCAAACCCGGGTCTACATTATATAAAAATGTATTAATATCTGTAAATGAGGAAAAAAAAGAAGAAAAATTGCTATGACATAATCAGCAGTTTTAAAATTATTTCCATCTCTAAGTGAAGCGATATTCTTTCCGCGTGCAGATGCGAGTGGGACCGCAGCATGTTCTTAAAAGAATCTCTTGGATGAAGTTGTCATTAATGTTGTTGTGATGGTCGCAAAAGAATTTTCTGTGCCCCCACCCCCAGAAAAAAAAAACTACCTGTTTGAGAACACAGATTGTTGCAGGCACCCATCTTCACCCCCTGAATGGTTCTAGAGCACATACTCGTATCGAAAATGTTAATTGGACTTCATTAAAAGGGCTGTACGATCTGCTTCCTGCATTATTATTATTTACTTTGAATATTGTTGTATGCTTACTGAACGTTTAATCATTGCTTTTGTAACTTGCGGCTTCTGTCTTCGAGGACTGTTTGAACACTGCGTTTCACTGTTCTTGAGATCTAATTAATGGCTTCCAGACATTACTTAAAAATGAATCGTTTGTGAACGAATGTCGGTAGTATATTCTTTGATATGACATGAAAGGGAGTTTTCTTCAAAAAATGGTATACGAAGACGTGATTTGTGTTTGAATACTGATGAACAAGTTCCGATTTTGATTCTCTTTTGTATGGCGTGCAAAATCGGCTGAGATGTTCCTTACATCAAAACTGCAGCTTTGAGCAGTTTTGTGCTTTACCTTACATTCTAAGGTAAAGCACAAGAATAAGAAATTCTGTAAACACAGTAAATCCCTTCGATAAACGTCTTTTGGAGATATCAAACGAGGTTGCTTACGGTTTTGATGGTCTTGAAGGCAACCCTGGTATTATTTCTGACCAGGACAGCGATTTTGGTGGAGAGATTGCGGTATGGGGTTGGAAACGGGGTTTCTGATTAATGTTGGGATTCAGCTGCTAAGAATACTGATTAGAAAACAGTATTCTCCAGAGAGTGCTCCAAGAATTCTCTCCCTTAAAGACTAGCAGGCTGAACAGAAATTGAAGTTTTCTTTCTGTCGTCTTGTGAAATGGACACTTAATGTTTTTTTTTTTTTTTTCAGGGTGTGATATTTTTCTGATGGAAGGTGATGAGATGAAGAAAGCGTTCCATTGGAGGTGGGGGGGGGGGTTGAAAATGTTCAGTAAAATTCCTTTTCTTGCTGTTTTTGATATCAAGAAATGTGGGGTGTTCAGCTTCATTCCCTAATTGTAATGAGCATTGCATTTTTGAATGGAAGGAGCTGATAGAATCTAAAACGTTATTTAAATGTGAAACACCACGTCTTCAAATAATAAGAATGTTATCAGCGGATATGTTCCTAGTGGTAGTATGGGGTTGTCTAAAGAAAAATACTTCTTAGTGATGCTCACCAAAAAATTTCAGAGGATTTCCAAGAAGTATTATCCGCAAATGGCACTTTCCTGCTACCAAACAAAAATTTCAATTATTACCGGAATCGAAGATTGGAAGCCATTCGTAAGAATAATTTCCCAATTCTTCAGTTATCTCCATGCACATACATGAATAGTGCACGCCACAAATGAGAACCAAAATAACGCATATCATCCAACGGTACTCGACAGATGCATGTGTTAGAGAAAAAATGTGTAAAGATCGCTCCCCCCCCCTTTTTTTTTTGCTCCTCCCAAATCAACGTCAAAGGAACACCCCACGCTTTCCACTTCACAGTGCAAAGGTTATCACCGTTGCATTGCAGTCTGTGGTTTGATAAGCTGGTGCTACGGACTTTCAGGGATGCATAACTTGGGATGTTTCTCACTCGCCCTGAGATTATTTTTAGTAAGATATATGTATAACAACTTAATGTCTCTTATTTGACATATTTCCTTGTGGGAGGGTTTTTCCATTATGGAAATCTGGAAAGAGAACACGAGCAATTAAATGACCCTCATAGCTTGAGTGGTTTCGTCTGCAATCCCAACCAAAACAAAAATTTCTCCTACAAAACTTAGCCCCCTCCCCATAAATGTTTAATTTTCTATTCAGAAAATATATTATTAAACGGAATATTAAAAAGTTTAAATGTTTATTTTTATTCATTCAGATTATCTCCGGTACGCTCCCTGTTTTAAAAACATTTCCAAAGACGAAACCAAATGTGCTGCTCAGTACAAAGAAATGGTGATGTTGAGCGAAGTAGGCGATGATACCGAAGATGTGGACGATGGCCTTAGAAAAACCTGCTGGTAAGTCAAATTAACCTTCTTACAAGAATAAAATGTATTTTTAATGTATTTCTGCTTATTGTGGGCCTTAGCAAAGTTAATTTAAAATTGACAAATCAGTGACATAAGCCAAATAATAAATAAAAACAGCTTAAGAATGTGGAAAGCCTTAAATAAAATTTCGTGAAGTTATCAATTTCGAGCGTAAAAAACGTGGTGGTTGTCGGAACTGCATTAATGCTTTAAATACCGTCATCAGTCACCCTTTCCCCACCCTCCCATTTCACGTGCACTTAATTTTTGTAGTGCACCTGTTTTCTTTCTTCGATATTTTTTCTTTGATTTATTTTTGCGTATGCGACAGTCGAAAATATCGTATTAGCATCTCCCTGCTTAGAGGAGGGTAACACATCGTCGATTTCTCATCACCCCCAATACGATCAAGATTTTTCTTTCTGAACCGTAGAAAGTTTTATCCCCCCCCCCCTTAGTTAGAAATTTGTTCTTGTTTTTACTTCTACTCAAATAATCTGCTACCACCCAGGAAAGGCAATTTTGAAACCTAAAGTACATCTCGTAACGTGGGTGGGCCAAGGATATTTTTAATTTATTTTTTACATATTCCGGAAACACTTTTTTAGGGACCAAGCATGAAGCTTTTTCAAATCAATTGAGAACCCAATAAGCAGATCAGTGGTCCCACATCAGCCAATGAAATTCATCTCCTACCTAATCACAAACATCAATGCTCGCAGGGAGGGGGGGGGGGATTCGAACATGCAGTCTGTTGATTGGAGTGAGGGTACGCTAACCTCTCGGCAAGTGAAGCAGCTTCCCGATGAAGTTACATGTACATGGAAGCAGATGTCCACATTTGCGATCAGAAAGGTGGATCATTGGAAATTGCATAAGTCTTATAATAAAAAAATAATAGTACACGTGACTAACCTTCGGGTTGTAGTTAGGGGATCTTATTTTGGTTTGGTCAGTCTTGACTTTGGAAGTTCATTAAGTAAAACTAGATCACTGACATCAACTTTAGAAATCAGATTATTAAAGATAACCCAAACTCGACACAACTCGTCTGATTTTAAAGCTGTTCGGCATTATACTGCTTAAGATATAGAAGAGGGCGCTTTGTTGTGAAATTATGATAGAAACAATGAGCAAACCTAGTTTTTGATGATATTGTGAAGAATATATACGTTAAACGAGGTGTGTGTGTGGGGGGGGGGGATATGTTTATACTTTACTACTTATTCAGTGGCCTGTTCCGGTCTCAAGTCATCGCTTTCTGGGTCATCCAATTATTCATTTTCCATTTATTTTACATCCGTATGGTATTTTTGGCAGCCTGCTATTGTCCATTCGATTTACAAGTTCTATCCATTTTTGTTTATATTTACTTATATTGTGATTAATTGGTTTTATATTTAAGGTTTGTAAAATTTCTTAATTTGTTTTATGGTTCCACATTTGGTATATCCAGCTGGTTTTCTGCGAAATTTCGTTTGTGCTGTTTGAATCCGTTTTTTATGGTCCACGTTTCACTTCGATATAAAATTGGTTTAGACAGAACGTTATATAGTGTGATTCTGGTGTGTGTTTATACCAGGGATGGCTTAAATATGTTATTTATTATGCCGTTTACTTTAATCAAATTTAATGTCTTAATGTGCGTATCTTTTTCATCTGCATCCGAGGTATTTGAAAATATTTACTTGTTCTAATATTTTATTATCTATCACTATTTTACTCCTTATTGGGTTTTCTCCTTTGAAAGCCATTATTATTTTTTTACTTTTGATATTCTCATATTATGTTGCTCAGGTTTTTATTCCGCAGAATAGAATATACTGGCCAGAAGAACAAAGCAATTAAGAGACGAAATACGCTGGATTCAGAGACTTCGTTGTTTCGTCCGTAATTAATATTGGATATTAATTACGGACATTTTTAATAAATAGCTATGGATATTGTACACATTACTGTTCTTTAGACATTTCGGAACAGAAATTAGTGCTAATTTATTTTTATAATTCCATTGAATGATTTTACTTATCTCTGTAGATCATCTGCAAATAACAGCGTATCTGTCTTAATTTGATTGATATCTTGAAAAGACTGTGACAGCCGGTTCGGTATATTTAGGTCAGTTAATATTTTAAAGTTGAAACTAATTAAGACTGAAGAATTGGTACAAATGATAACATATTACAATAGTGATGCTTTTTACAGCAATGGAACAAAAAATACTAATATAACCGCTTAAAATATAATATCACAACCTGAACAGTAACGCAGAGAATTATAATAATCAGCTAACGCCTTTTATTCCCCTTAAAGGGAGCAGGTAAGGCCATTTAACCCTATCTAGCTTTTGGAGACTGAGTGGGCAGTTCAATCTCCACCGGTAGCCGATCAGAGATAGTTGGCCTATGATTATCACTAATTATAGGTGACAACCGATGAAGAGACGGGCAAACAAGTGCTGCCATCTCTTGGTACCTAACGAGATAACGTGCTGTGTTGCTGTCTGAAATAATGTGTGGTTCTACAGTCGATTTTACTTAAGTTTACGAGACGAAAAACCCGCTTGCCCGTCCCACAGATCGACTAACTCGAGAATCGATCGAAGATAGGCTTAGAAAAAGTTCCTCCAGTCGGCGACTAGACTTGAACTAAAGTCTACCTTCGTGAGGCCTAGCGCAGAGGATGCAAATGCCACTTCCACTGAGCTACACAAGCATAGAATGATATTTTGAGGAAAAGATCTGTGATAGTAAACAGGAAAAGGAAATATAAGGAACTTTACAGTTTGTGTAACCAAGTGCAATAACCATACTGGTTATTAGAAAAATTGAATTTAGGAGATAGAGTCACTATAAATCAAATGACTAAATATGAGAGCTCATTCTGAAAGCATATTCTGAGGTTACAGACATTATTTCATTTGCTAGTTTACTGTAGCTGCTTGTGACTAGGAATTCAAAAGATTTATGAAAAATTTATTTGTTTGCTTTGGGAATTATAAGCAAGTTCCGACCACATCTTAAACCATCTCAACATTATATACAGAGAAAAAATTAGTTATTTTTTACAAATAAGACACTGAGTTAGCTTTGCATTAGGAACACCCACCTAATAATGCGTTGGTCTACCTCTCTGTGCAATCACAGACACCTAGGGAGATTCCACAAGGTGTCGACCATCCTCCAATGAGTAACTCGACCCCATGGCCACTGCTGCAACTCTGTCAGTTCACGCTCATTCCGCAGAGGAGGATCAGCAGTTCGCACATCCCGTTCTACTCCCTTGACGGTAGCCCAAGTTCAGTTGGGCTACTGTCAGGGAAGTTTGGAGATCAAGGCAATGTGGCGAATTCGTTGTCGTATTCCTCCAACCACTCAGTAGTTGTACGAGCCCGATGACAAAGTACATTGGCCTATTGAAAGATGGCGCTGTGGTCGTGGTAGACCTCCTGCAGATATTGATGGAGCCGATCGGCTAACAACCTTCACTATTAAATGTTTGTGGGATGATAACCAACGGACTAGGCATGACAGGAAATGGCTCTCCAGACCATAACATCACCTCCACCGACCTGATGGACCCCAACTGTGCAACCAGGAGATAGAACTTCATGCTGTTTGCGCGAAATACGAACCAGGCCATCACCAGACTCATCACTCAGACGACCTACTTCCATTTGTCGTCTGTCCATTGCCGACGGTCCTTTGCCCATACGAGGCGTTGTTTGCGATTCCTGGCCGTCATCATGTGTACCATTGTTGGTCTCCGGCTGTGGAATCCTAGGCGAAGCAAGGTATGATACACGTGGAAATGGGTCGAACTGGCCCGCTGTTGTACTGGTGGGTGAGCTGTGTTACTGTTATACGTCATTGCTGAGATACCAGTTGTGACAACCGACGCTCACCTCTAGGATCAACCACTCGTGGCTGACCAATGTGAGTGAGCCCTTCTGCGGGATATCTGTTCGTGGTTAATCCAGTCCTGGTACACTCTTGATACAGTAGTACGGGAGCCCGATTATGTACATAGGAGTGCCCATTTATAGTAGCCGCAAGTGACGTTGATATAACATGGTACTTAGTTATCAAGCCGAATATGTAAATCGGGGGTGGGGGAGGTTTCCTAATGCATAGCTAACTCAGTGTACACAACACAGAATTCGTAATGGAAATATTAATGACAAACAGGTACTAGTTGAATATGCGAAGAAATCGGTAATGACTATAGCCCTAATTATTCTATTTTGTATTCGTATCAAAGGAAACAGTTTTTTGTAGTAATCCCCATCCCAACAGCTGACACAACATTGCAGTGAAGAATTTACCCAAGAATAGTGTAAGCACCTTAAAAGACGCTGCATTTATGATTTTTAACGTAATATTTATGTACCTCAACTTATTTGTTAAAAATGAGACATGTAAGCTCCATTTCAGATTGCCGTCGTTATGGAGGACCAAATAATTTTTTTTTTTTTTTTTTTTGACTAACCTGCAGTTACAATTTTGAATATCACTTAGCTTTGTTTCATGCTATCGTGATTTGGTTTATTTGTTAACATGTAGTGTGTGTGTGTGTGTGTGTCACGGTTAAAGTGATAAATCCGGTTATTATTAATAATTACCGGTTAAAATGAATAATTTACGAGAATTAATCACTTTAACCGGTTAAAGTGAATAATTCCTGGAGGAGTCTGTTAAATGTAATAAAAACATGTTTATAGGTTTTATATATAGGTTTTTATTCTCAATAGAAATTATAACAGCTTAAGTTAGGTAAGTTTATAATGAAAAAAAGTTACAATGAAATCAGAAATCATTATAAACTAAACCAACCTGGATGTCGCATGTCGAACCAGAGTGTAGTCGTAGTTTGTCGTGGGCAGATTAATGGGGATGAAAGATAAACGATGTTGTGGGCCGAGAGCTTAATGATTGCGGGAAGATAAATGGGGATAACAAATAAATGTTGTTGTGGGCAGATGAAAAACAACATAAGCAGCCTTGTGTAATTTTTCTAACAAAACTTGGCTTTTAGTAGAGAAATATGAACTCAGTATAGGAGAGAATAAATGACTACTATTTGGGGGTTTTTTTTTGGTCAAATTTATTTTAAAACAAAATTATACCAACTAGTTTCACCAACTGTGGCTGCTGGCTTCACCAGCGTAAAATATGTATAAAAATAGTAAGAACACTTAAATGCTAGAAACTGTTAACACTAAAACCATAAAAAAACCCGAATACAATTTTATTTTTTATAAAAGCAGAAGAACGCGTACATCACACGCATAGCGCGTGTATGATCTGCTAGTTGTTGTGTAGGAACGATTTGTAGTTGGTGGCAAAATTCAGTTCTGGTATGTTGAAAGATCTAATGAGGGTCTTCCAGATCTCGGGCAGAATCAGTCCTTGGTTTCTATTAAGGTTTTGTTCTCAGCGGAGAACCGTTGTGGCTTCTTTTATAATTCTGGAGCGGAAGTCCTCTAAGTAGAGCATTATGAACGCAGTATATTAGGGGTGTGAATCAGCCAGAATTTAAGGTGGCCTGCAGTGTGCCCCATGGATTATTTCTTGGACCTTTGTTGTTTAATCTCTCTCTCACACACATGATGGTTCAAAATTCCACGTACAAACTTTGAGGGGAGATAGAGAACATCAAAATCAACCATATTCACATAGGAAACGCCACTGGAAGGTACTAACAGGGACACAAAGATACAGAAATAACACAAGGCAGTAAGTAGCGTAAAAAACTTTATTAGGCGTAACTGAACAGTTCAATAGTAGTTGGATACATAATATGGTAAACGAGGTGCATGTCTGCCATCTCAGCATTCGTAATCGATCTTATGTCTGCGATCTAATTATTACAGTAATCATGTTCTTTTACATTGATTACGGTCACAGAGGAAAATGAAACTAAATTTTGTCACCATCAGTTGACTAATTTTGTATCAAAGGAGGGACAGAAAACTCATCAATTTATGTAAATCCCTGAGCTTGTTGGTTGAAGAACATGATTACTGTAATAATTAGATCTACCTTTTAGCAATGTATATAAATTTGTAATTTTGTTTCGGAACATTAAATATTTTACGAACTTTTTTTCCAAGGTAGTTGCATTGGTGGTCATGTGACCAGGGATGTATTTAATTTGAAATATTCAAGAACAGAACTTAATTCAGAATCATACACTGCAGTAATTAACACTTAGCAACCTGGGATGGGCCAACCAGCAAACATCCATGCCAGGACATGAAATTTGATCTCTGTCGCAACATGGTGCAGATTATTCATTTCCACACATTTTATCAGTAGGTTCGCAACATGCTCAAGTTTTGACTTCATATTGGAAGTTTAACATTGCACCTGTACCAGATAGGATGTGCGCGTGTTGACTGTGAATGTCGTTAGATAGTATATGAATTTCACTATTGTGGTAGGCCACCACCTATGTACTGACAAAATGTATGAAGCATAAAACAATGTTTACTATTTGGTCTCTAGCACGGGAGGACCCCCCAACAATTGTTTATGATAAATGTGTTTAAATGCAGAATAGGAATGGCAGTCAAGTATTTGGAATAACTTAATTCCAAAGAAATTTCACACAGTGGGACCTAGAAAGGTAATCCCCTCTTCTCCCCACACAAAGTGAATATTATGCAGACGCCGGCAATATCATGTTTCTAAGAGGCCAAGTTATTTTGTTGTGATAAGATACTGAGCCTAACAGAAAAGAAAGATGAGGCGAAAGACCTATGTCCTACCCAATTAAAAAGAAAAGCATCAAAATTACTGAGAAAGTGGTTCAAAACAATGCATACTGATAGAGTAGTAAACCTTGTTTTCACTCAAAACATTACACTACATATGAGTATACAATTTTGATTCCTCTTGCGCCTTTCAAACGTACTGTAAGGTAATAGTTCGTGTTGAAGAGAAACAATGTACATTCAGTTATTCAGTTAATATACAATGTACATTCAGTTATTCACATACCACTAAACAAAACTATTTTTAAGAGTATAATCTTGTCAAATCTTGATTTTCTTTTCAATTGTGTGATGAAAATTTCATGTCTGATTGATCCAATTTTCATTTCAGCACTTTTGTTGAATTCGTCCAATGTAAATACACCCACGTAGTGAATGACTGTGGCCACCATGCTGGAAAATTTCTCCATCGACACATGGATCGCATGTCTGGATCTCTCCTGACACAGCACTGTGCTGCTTATACCTATGACCTTAAGGGTTGCCACACCTACTCCCTTGGATCAGTCTCTTACTGCACTTTCAGTGACAGCATGATGTTACCGATGTCTTTAATCTTCGTGGTCGTAAGCTTGACGACATATTGAATAACAACATCACTGAAGCTGTAAATTTTGTAAACACAACCGATTGTATATTTTGTATAATGGGAATTAAATTTCTTACCATGAGCTTTACTATTTTAAGTATTCAGAAATCTCGTATCATTAAACTTTAAAATACATCAAAACTTGTGAGTGTAAAAAATATACTTTTAGTTCCATTTAATGTAGACTGAAATTATGATCACACAGTAAAGTAATCAGTCTCATTTGTCGCTGCAATTACTGATAAGTAATTGCAGCGACAAATGTTAATTTTAATGTTAATTATTTATTTTATTTATAAAAAAAAAAATGTGTGCGCGCGCGCACTCTCAAGAAATAACTTTCCAAATTTCTTCTTAGTTCAACTCATTATACACACATTTCTTCACTGAATTAAGCAGTGAAGCAAATTAAAATTAAAAAATTAAAATTCATTTTTTTTTTTAATGTTGTGTCGTGTCTTCTATTTCTACTTATGAATTAGCGGTCACGTAAGGTGGGAATATCCTATTGCTCTCGGGAATCACTGCCGCTGTGCAAGGCGAACGAAGCAGTGCTCGGGCGGACCGCGCGCTACTTCGTTTGCCCGAGCCAGGTCAGAGGAGATCACGGGTATCATGTATTGGCGATCACTGCAGATGCTCAGTCATAGGTCGTATGCAATGCGCAGCGTGTATTCTCACATCGTCTACTCAACTCTCTCCCCCCCCCTCCTCCAAGATTAAACCATGAGTGCGCCACTGGAATTAAGCGTATCTTACTCGAGCAATGTGCTCTTACTATGCAAAGGAAACTCAAAGATCAGAGCCTCCCTGGAGTCCCAGAACTCATTGCGAAAGACCACACAGCTCTACACTACAACATTCACCACCAAGGACATATTCCGCCGTGCTAAAAGCGAAAGTTCTTCGAATAATCGGAACATTCGACTACAAGGTCACTCTTAACACCATAGCTCGCATTATGGACATTTTCGACTTCAGTTTGTTACTAGTAGAAGTTTACCAATCCACCTCTCTTTTTTTTCTCTCTCTCTCTCTGCACTGAAATGTGCAAGGATAGTTTTCTTTTACGCAACTCCAGCATGCTCAGTTGTTTATTTTGTCTTGTTGGTTTCAGTTCTGAATGATCTTATCGACCTTTTCTAATCAGGTCACTTTGGTCACAACAGCAATCAATCTTTGGCGAGTATAAAGCAAAGATGCAGTAAATATCTTCTTCCTTTTTACGGATTAGCCTAGTGGCCTGCTACGGAGCTGTCCTCAGCCCTTCTAAACCGTACACGTCCAGAGGATAAGGTGGTTAGTCCTATGTCTCCGGTGTGTCCTGTATTTGTAGATGCGTATGTTCACGGGGCTGGTTTGTTTGTTCTGGGGTACGAAAAACCCGAGTTTCAGGACAAAAAAAAAAAAAAAAAAATCCCCTATTTCCGTATGAGAGCAGCTAACTCGCCTTTCGTCAAAAGAGACCATTCCTCACGTCACTGACAGGAATCAAACCCAGATCTTTCCGACCAAAGGACTTCGTCTATACCGACTGAACTACGGAGGCTCTGCAGTGAATGTGATTATCCATATTAACCGTGCGGAGGTCGCACTCGAAAAAATTGCAGCCGAGGTCGCGTGTATCTAAGAGATACATTCATTACTAGTATGTGTAAAATGCGATAAAACTTAAAAAAAAAAACGCTGCAAATATAATACATGATGGTTTATTTATTTTCAGTTACAATCTAGAAATTATTGAGCAAAGCAAAAAAAAAACAAACTAAACCAATACTATACTGACATCGAAGGTCGCGGTATCTCTCAGATACAATTTACTATCAAATATCAGAAATCTTTACATAACACGTGTTAAACCAAACCTAACTGCATAAACAGTGTGGAATATCACTCGTGATATGCATTCACAGCTACTCATGACCTCCAAGCTATACACTGGATATGTGTAAGAATATTTATATAAACAATTTACATGTATCTGTCAGATCAGCTGCGACCTCCGCAGGTTTAAGATACTTTTCACACCTCATTCTACACTGAAAGACCAGTAGAAATAATACCTTGGGTTAAATATAATAATCCAATGCTGCTTGTTGACGTGTCTAGTTCAGCAGCTGGAGGATAAGAGAAATTATTTTCTTACAAGAAAGAATGAGCTTCTGAGACATGAAAGATTTTTGAGAACTTTTGCGCCTTTTTCATAAACAGGGTGATGTCACGTTCACTTTCAAATAGCACGATATCATAAAATGATGTCGTCAGCCAGCGAGTGAAAAATAAAAAATAAATAAAATAAAATTAACTGAGGTTTTAACCGGAGTAAAGAAAATGTTTATATCAAAAGCTAATAAAAACAAGCGAATTAAAAAAAAAAAAAAAATAAAAAATAAAATAAAAAGTGAACAAACAGAAACTTTTCATATTGAGAGAACTACACTATAAGACTACCTAAATGTTCCACAGATTTCTTGCCAATCCCTTTGGGACGTAACATCCAGACAGAAACGACTTCGGTTTGTTTTCTGAATATTTTAGAAAAGCAAAGTTTATTAAAACTTCCTTAAAGGTTTCTAAACGTGCATGTAATCTGGAAAAAAAGAAATTTGACAGATGAAAAAATAAAAGTTTGACAGGTGGAAGGCTAATCGGGGGGAGACTAGGATGAAAGAGAGGGTGGGTGTTATGTATTATTTGTACGTAGATGGTTGGATGAGTGGAATAATTGCCTGAATGTGCTGAAAGTGTGAATGAGTTTAAGTTTTAATATAATAGATTATGGCAAGTGGGATTTCTGTAATATTTCTGGACTTTTGTAGTATTTGCATATTTCTTTTATAATGTATGTATATTGTATAACAATAATTGTTAATGGTACAAACCCGTTTCTCTTTCCCTCAATGAGTCTTTGACTCCAAGAGAGTTAAAATAGCAACAGCATCACCAATCACAATAACTACATATATCTTCGATGGTAAAGATAGTTAAAGGAGTGTGTCACAGAAATTATATATTTTTTCTTAACTTTTCTCTATTTTTGTTGCTATATTCATGATTATTTCATTTACATTTTTTTTTTTAAAATTCAGATTAGAAAATACAAGTTTGAAATGAATGGCTTTAAATGAATATGATTTATTAAATTATGAAATGTATTTTTAAAATGCTAGATTTAGCTCCTTGATAATTTAGAACAGAAACGTGTCTCACGAAAAGCAAAAGCATCAATAACAAATATGTTCGCTGCTAGATTTCAATTAGAAGTGCTCATGATGTTACATTGAAATTATCATTTCACGAGTAGAGACAGTGAAATCGATTTGTTCTAACCAAAGAACAGAAAAACTGCCAACCAATTTTTATGCCAACCACTTTCAACAGATATCTGAATCACTTGAAATTCTTTTACAGATATAAATGTTTGAAAAATAGAAGCATTTGAATTTTCAATTTACTTGCAAAAGGAAATTTCGATGTACAGTTGATATATAAAAGAACTGAATTCAGTTCAATTGAAAAACACGCGACATGTCATTAATCTAAGGCACTGTTACTATGGCAACAGCATGTTTTTACATGCATAACAAAGTTAAGATGTTATATGATGGTAAAATGGAAGTTAATATTTTCGAATGGTTTCATTTTGCATTCGAGTCTATGTATTTCCAATATTCTTTTGAATTGTAGGGAAGAAATAAACTCCTCGTGTCAAAAAAGCTAATAAATAAATTAACAAAATAACTGAATTCAATTCAAATGAATAAAAAAAAGTTAATTCAGACAACGTTGCGCAAATTTCTGCTATTCTTTCCTTTCTACCTAATAAAAAAAAAAGTAAGGGAATAAAAGGCGTTAGCTAATTTTACTAAAAAAAAAAAAAAAAAAAAAAAAAAAAACCTCGTCTGGGGCAAAGGAAAAGGCGGATATGGCATAATATATCCATGAAAACTGCAGGTGACGCATGTGATAGTTAATTGGTTTCTGTGTAACATTCCCACAGTGCTTCTGCAGCGCGACATTTATGCTTCCGGTAGGACAGACCTGAGTTTTGGTTCCGCAATTCTAAGACTTGCGGACCTTAGAAAGGACTTTTCAGTTAAAGGTGTTGTGATATAGCTGTTGAAAGGATTTATCTTAAGGAAAATCGGATCCTCAAAACAGGCAAACCGACCGAAGAATGCACAGAATTAGCAGATTTAATTGGCTACATAGCCTTGCTGCTTATTTCAACTAACCGAACCTAACCCAGCTTTTTGCTTGTATGCCCTGGGTTAAAATCTCGTCTGGAATGCGGGGAATCACGACTGGGCTATTTGTAAATAGAAGCTAATGACTTCACTTTTGACTGCGTGTATATGGGAAATATATGACTCCTGCATTAATTCAATCTTGGTATCTCTTCTGGGTCTGGCTCCCACTGATGACACCTCAATGAAAGTCGAAACTGGTCTGGGTATCGACCCTTCCCATAATGCATAGTATTATACATGTCCGTAAGGATATGTGCCTTACATTATGGAATACTAAGGCATTTGTAGTCCTTTATGTTAAATAAACATTGATGACGTCATTATTCATGATCAGTGCGAGAGTAATCGATGATATCATAATACCCAAGTAGTTTTTAAAGGAAAAATTACCAGTTTTTCAGATTAGGAGCAACTCCTTAATATATTTTCAAAACTTAAAATTTTTAAATGGATTAATATTGAAACGGAATCTAGTCATGATTATTCTTACGATTTTAAGACTTTGGTCGAGTCCGCTATAATTGAACCTACAAAATATACTTATAAATTATAATATGAATTATAAATTAAATTCTAAATTATCAGAAAAGTTTAAAAGAGGAGAAACTGTGTGTACTTATTGAATTAAAAAAGTAATTAGTTGAGGAACCAGAAGAGGAATTGTAAAACTGCATTTTGTATAACAGGGTACTGCATCACTTTAAGAAAGAACCCTTCGTGTTTATTTTAAATGCCCAGGTGGATTAATGCCAACATTTGTTGTATGGTTATTTCTGACATCATATGATATGCTGTCCACATTAACTTTTTTTTGTAGTAATATATACAGAATTATCCGTATCCTTGTGCAGCTGTCTGCATTTCATTAGTTGAGACGTTCGCCACATGCTTATGCAAATGACAGTTCGCCAGACTTGGTATCCTCGAAACTTTGACGGTGTATACGCATTCATCATTCCTTTTCTGTCACGTGTGTTGGATTTTTCATTTGTGGCTGCATTTTGCTCGCAATCAGAATTACAATCTTGGATTTCTGTGAACTTCATTAATTCGAAAATTATAAAGGGTGGATGCGAGTCAGTTTTTACAAGTTAATCGAACAAAGGAAACAACGCAAGGGAAACAAAGCAGACGAAAGCGAACATGCTGAAAGTTACAGCAGTCTCTACAAAATAAGTTACAGGTAATAAAATTATGAAACAGATAAATGCGATAAAATTTTTAATTTGTGGCATCTTTAAATATAGTATTCTAAAATTATACCGTTTTTGTATCTTATCTTCTGAGACATCGTATTGAGATTATTCAAAAAATCGACATGTCTCTTTCTTGTGAACATCGTAAATTTTAAATAGTATAATACAATTGTAACCCGAAAATTATTATCATGTTTAGTGCAATATTTAGAAGTCGATCTTGATGCATATCAGAATAGAAGAGAATGCTGAATGGAATCTCGGTCGGTTCTGTGTGATGAAATGCCTGAATTTCATGGTCAAAATTTTTTTACCATGAAATTCATGGTAAAAAATTCAACAGGCATGGAAACATCCACAATCTCCTATGTGCCAAAAATTCAAAACTGTTCCAACTGTCCAAAAAGGCATGGCCCCAGTGTTCTGGGATCGCCAGGACATTCTGTTTGTGGACTTCTTACCGAAGAGAGGAACAATCAATGCAAAGCTTTACTATACAACATTGGACAAACTGAAAGCCAACATTCGACATAAATGACGACATCGACTGCAGTGTGATTTTGATACACTGCAATGCCACTTGCACACACCACTCATGGAGTGGTTGTGCTGTAAATCATTGTGAAACTCTTCCACATTTCCCCTACAGCCTAGACTTAGCACCCTCAAACTTTAATTTGAGGGGGATTCCCCCCACCCCTTTCCAGAAGGCATTTCACTATAGATGAGAAAGCTTATCAGGTGGTGCAATGTTGGTTATTGGATGTAGACATGGACTTCATCAGAAATAGTCTTGATAAACTGATCCATTGTTGGGACAAGGGCATCAATAAATGTGGAGATGTAGTACATGTTCACTTATTTCTTGGTGTACAATTTCAACTTCCTTATAAAACATCCTTGAGAAAAAAATGTGTTACCTTACTTTTTGGAAACCCCTCTTATAGAGAGGCTTGAAGTCACATCAACTGCATCAGTATCTCATAATGCAAAAAATACTGAACTTCTATATACAATTAGGCTAGTTGTGAACATACTTAATGTATAAATTTTGTTTGCTTACATGGTGGAAAAAGAATGGATTCTGAAAGAAATGGTCAGCACAGGAATACAATGGCCTGGAACACAGGAGGAGTAGTGAGTTTGGAGGTGTATGGAACAAAGGATGAGTGAACAGACAAGTGTGTAGAAGTCACAGGCTTGAGTTGACATGGGTACGACTTGTTATAGACCTAGAAATGAATTGTTATGCTTATTTATGAATGGAAGGAGTATAAGAAATTGATTTCTTATAGATGGAATAAGTGAAACATGGCTGGATGAGAATGGTATCTAGACAGAAATATAAATGGAAGGATATGATGTTTTTCACAAAGATAGTAAGGGCATGAAAGGAGTGGGGAAGTACTGCTAATGATACTGGGGGGGGGGGGACTGTTCATACAGGGAAAGAGAGTGGCAGTAGTTTTCAAGCAGTATGGTGTGAGGTGGAAATTGATAGTGAGATATTTGGTTTGGTGTTGCTGCAGGCCAAGGAACATGGAAGGTGGAGACAAAACATATATAGACAGCTTAGTGAGCAAGTGAACAGTGATCATTATGGGTGATTTCAATTATGGCAATATTGAATGGAATGAAGAGATAGCATCAAGGAATAAGAATCACCCATAATGAGTCTTGGTTCTTGTTATATCATCAGAGGATGTGATTGTGAATGGAGTGTCTTACTTTCTCCAAATTGAAAGTGACTGTGGAACTACAAGGCTGGTGATTATGAAAACTTAGGAGGCAACCGGGAGATATAACACGGGAAGAGGAGTTGAGTAGAAAGAAGACAAATGCTACTGGAAATAATCAAGAGCTATTTAACAGCAGCAGTGTCTGAGTATATTGAAGAGGGGAAAGGCTAAATAAGATAAAACAGGTGAATGAAGAGATAAAGTATGAAATCTGGAAGGAGTCAGTGTGGAGGCCATACAAGATGAATGTTGGTGACAGTTGCATGAAGAGTATTAAGGGAAGGCGAGGAAAGTGACTCAGTTGGTAAAGACAACAAAAGTGCAGTATGAGAAGAAATTAGTCATGCTAGCTGATAACCTTGGCAGATTGATAACCGATGCAGAGGATATAATTGAAGAATTCAGTGAGCAGTATGTCAGTGTGTTTCATCCTTGAGAAGGCAACATCATGAAAAGCTGGAGTATAGAGCATATTGGCAGAGAAAGGACTCATGGTAAATGAGGAGGAGGTATTTGAGGAAATAAGTAAATTTGATGTTAATAAGGCACTAAGAATTGACAACATATCAACACATCTTGAAGGAATGCTCTAGGAATTTAATAGCACCTTTGGCACACCTGTTTAACCTAAATTTTGAAACGGGGAATAGAATGGAAGGTGGGAAAAACTGTTCTAGTTCACAAAGAGGTGGGGGGAATAAGACCAATATTACTAATTATAGGATGGAGTTGTTAAGGTGTTACAAAAGTTGGCAAAAACTAGGATTCAGAAATGGATTGATAGTAGCAATATTCTTTATAATGGTCAGAATTAGTTTGTTAGGTGGGGGCATGCTTTTGCAATCTACTTTTACAACAAGCCAAATTCAATGGATAAAGAAGATGCATATACAGTGGTATACTTGGATTTTTCAAAGCCTTTGATAAACTGCCACATCACAAGATAAATGGAAACAGTTCGAATTGGGTAAGAGACTAGCGAGTTGGATAGCTAATTGACTGTTTGACTGTCAAACATGTATTAGTAGTCTGACATGGAGGAGTGTTATCTCAAAAAATGAAGGTCACTAGTAGAGTGCCATGTGAATTAGTTCTGGACCCATTTGTGGCCCAGAACTTCCTGTAAGGCCAGCTGCTGTGGCCTTGCAGGAAGATCTCTATAGACTATGTTGAATGGGCAAGTGAGTGGAGCAGTTCAATTTAATGTTATAAAGTGCAGGGTCTTGAAATTTGGTAGGCAAACTTAGGATGCAGTGTACATAATTAATGGAGAAATTTTGAAGGAGGTGGAGGAGATGAGAGATCTGGGAGTGGTGGTGGACAGAGACTAGAAGTTTAGAGGTTATATTGCCAAAATTGTAAGAATATCCCAATGGACTATGGCAATAATGAGGACATTGGCATGCTGAAACAAAGAGATCATGGTTCCCTTGTATAAGGCTCTGATCATGCAACAACATATGGACAGAGTTGGTTGCCTGATTTTCAGGGAGATTGTATAGAGAGAGGGTCAAGAGAAGGTTTACTTAGTGTCAGGTCTCTGAAACATCAGATATGAGGAGAGATTGAAGGAATGCAAGTTGCAGAGCCTTGTGAATAGAAGGACAGGAGATATGATCAGACATAAGTTGGTGAAGGGTTATTACTAGATTAACATAAAAGAGATTTTTCATAGAGTAGAATGAGACAAGGGTAGAACAAGAGGCCATCCCTGGAAGCTATATGAGGTGTGTGTGTGTGTGTCTGTGTGTAGTGGAGTGAAAAGCAGGTTCTTTGCATGGAGTGATTGGTGAGTGGAATGTATTGTGAAAGTGTGTGGTGAGTGCAGAAACTAGAAACAGGTTTAAGGCATGATGATTTCAAGGTCTTTGGTTTGCTCTTCATAACAGTAAAATAACCATATAACTTTCTATAACTTCCCCACTCCAGCTTTTCCACTTACTTTCTTTACTAAGTTTTGTAACTATGACGTGTTTTTGCAGTCTGTCTGCATGATCAATGTCCCATAATTCTACTATAATTAGTTATCTCAGGAGTTCTCTCACTTTTTTTATTTATATTTTAATAATAAACCTCCATTACTCATGAAATTATGTCTGCTACTCAGTTTTTTGAGTAGTTCCCACCGTGAACGTACTTAATCTGTTATCTGAACTCAGCATAAAATATTACAACTGCGACCCTGTATTGGCATCCAATTAAGTGTTCATGAAATCAGTGTATTCAAAATTCTTTCTGAAGGGGAAACCTCATTGTGTTATTTGTTATTGCTTTTCCCAAAATTTTTGTCAAGAAATAACTGCATATCATCCCTTTCACATTATCTTTAAAATCATCATCATCATAGTTTATTCACAATATGATACAATATGAAAAGGGAAAAGAGATTTACATTAAAAACACATACACACACAAAAAAAAAAAAAAAAAAAAACTAGTTAAAGATTGCAAATTATGGTCTTCCAAGTCTCTCTATCTTGAGCTAACTGGTAGATGTCAGATGGAGTTTTATAGTTCAGCCTATTGATGGTTTCACAGATGTATTGCCAAAATTGTTTGCGTGGTCTTCCTCGTCTGTGGTTGCTATCTTCTGGTTTGTGCAGGATGAGGGATTCCAAAAAAGATGAGAATTCAGGATGTCTGAGTTGATGTCCAAGCCATCTGAGTTGTAGTTTTTTGACTACATTGGCAAGTGGTTCTTGCTTAGCCAGATTTAGCACAGCAGAGTTAGTGACACAGTCCATCCAAGTGCATCCAAGGATCAGTCTGACACATGTGTAGTTCCAAAGGAGTTAATTAGATCTGTAGTTTTTTGGTGCTTATTGTCCAGGTTTGAGAACCATACAAGAAGATGGATCTACTAGTTGCACGGTATAGTCTTAATTTTGTTTTTAATGATATTAATGATGATTTCCAGATGGGGTGGAGTTTGTTATGGAAGACTAGAGCCAGCTGTTTACGTTTTCTTATATCGTTTTCTGTACTGCTGATGTATGATCCAAGATATTGAAAGTCCTTTACTCTTTATAAAGGTTTATTCTTGATATCAATTATAAAGTTTTCATAACCTATTGAGAATACTTTGGACTTCTGAATGTTGATCTGCAGACCAATGTGTTTAGCCTGTGCGTCTAGTAGACTGAGATGTTTTTGTGCATTTGTTGGTTCTGGATCAATGAGTACAACATCGTCAGCAACACTAAGATCAGTTATTTGCATGGTATGGGTGGATTTTCTAATGTTAAAAGCAAGATCTTCTGTGTTGATGGTCCAGAAGATGTAGTCCAAGCATACCAAGAACAAATAAGGTGCTAGTACATCACCTTGCAGAACTTCTGTTGTCACTGGAAAGGATTCAGATGTTTCTGTTTTAAAGATTACTGTAGCATTGTAATATCTTCATAAGGTGCTGAGATTGTTGTATGATATTTGAGGGTACACCATAGAAGCTGAGTATTTTAAACATTGCTTCTCTATTAATGGATTCAAAGGCTTTTTTGAAGTCTATAAAGGTTAAAATGAGTGGAAAGTTTTTATCACGTGAACCATGTATGATTATTCTGATGCAATGTGTCTGTTCTATCGTACATAATTTTTTTAGAAATATGATACTGCCATTTATTCAGTCCCATGATATTTTACAGAATTTTCATATCTATGGTCTCCAGTCTTTGATCAAGTGTTTTGCTTTTAACCCACTTCTTAGATCCATAAGGTAAAATTAGTTTGAACACTGTCTTGTATGTAGCTAGTTTAGTGTTTTGAATCTCTCTTATTCCATATAAACTTATTCAGTTGATTTTTGGCATACTAGCTTTGGTAATTTTTCTGCTGTCTATTTCCATATTTAATTTGCCATCTTCACTAAAAACGTTGCCTGAATTTTTACTTGTTTTGTAGGTTCTCCATTTAGAATGCTGTTGATATTTTCAATGTTTCTTGTCTATCTTCATTGTCTTTTTCCTTTTATTCTTGATTTTCATACCAAAATTTATCACAGCAGTTATTCAATTTAGTCGGTGAATTCTGTATATGTATATTATTGATTACTTTTAGATGTATATTATTTTGAAGTATAACATTATCTGCATAAAGTAAAGAGCTGAGATTAATATCTCCAATTTTGCTATCAGGCTTAATAGCACTTTCCTTCATAACGTGATCCATATAGATGACAAATACCACTGGAGATATGATGTACACCCTTGTTTCACACCTGATTTAACATCCAAACATGTTGCTGTATCTCCTTTAATTCTAACTGCTGACTTAGAATTCAAATATAGACAAAGTATTACTTGATAAAACGTCCCATTTAGACCATATGAACTGCTTTTCTCTCATCATTTGCCTTTTAAAGATCTACAAACAGAAATTCAGATCTTTGTTATATTACAATGATTTCTTAAATAAAGTGAAAATCTGATCCTGAAAATCTGTTTGGACTGAACCTAAGTTGTTCCACAACTGCTTTTAGGAACACTCAGTAAGGAAATTTCTCTGCATTTCTCACATTTCCTTTTTATAGAGGGTACTATTAACATACTACTCCAATCATCCAGAATTCCTTAAAAAGAAAGAAATGAAGATATTTACTGCATCTTTGCTTTATACTCACCAAAGATTGATTGCTGTTGTGACTAAAGTGGTCAGACTGATCAGAAACGGTCGATAAGATCATTGAGAACTGAAACCAGCATGACAAAATAAACAACTTGGCATGTTGGAGTTGCATAAAAGAAAACTATCCTTGCACATTTCAGTGCAGAGAGAGAGAGAGAGTGATAGAGAGAGAGAGAAAGATGGGTTGGTAAACCTCTACTGGTAACAAACTGAAGTCGAAAATGTCCATAATGCGAGCTATGGTGTTAAGAGTGAACTTGTAGTCGAATGTGCTGTGCTGATGATACGAAGAATTTTTGCTTTTAGCACAGCGGAATATGTTCTTGGTGGTGATGTTATAGTGTAGAGCAGTGTGGTCTTTAGAATTTAGTAGCTCTAGAAGTAGATGCGTGTTCTGGAAGTTTGGGTAATTTATGTCGTGCAAAGTACAATTTTTCAAATAAAAAAAAGGAGCACAGTGTGTTGTCATCAGCAAAACTGTGGAATTTGTAGTCAGCTAGGTTGTCGATACATACAGATGGAAGAGAATGTATGTAATAATGGATCGCTGGAGTATTTCGCTATCCGTTGAAGTTTGAGGATAAAGACCCATCACTAGAGAGGAATCTTAACTTTGTTGTATAAGTAAGAGGAGAAACGATAATTTGGAATCCTTAATAGACCTTTCTGCCAAACACAGTCAAATGCCTTTCAGAACTGAGAAGAAGACATCAGACAGTTGGACGAATAATGGGACACATGCACTTTTCAATTGGAAAATGCCTAGGTTCGATTTGTATCATGACAAGAGTAATCTTTATATATATATATATATATATATATATATATTTTTTTTTTCAATGGAAAGTGGAGGAAGCAGGCTTTTTCTCCCAGAAACTTGGGTTTTTCACCCTACATATACAGGCAAATTAGTCATAAGAACATACACAATTTACAAACAATAAAACTGTTGTTGGTGGTGGTGGTGGGCAGCAGATGGCATTGTGTGTTGATAGTGGTATTGTACTAGTGTTGTGTAGGAGAGATGGTGAGAGTAGAGGTGCAGTAGAGAACCATCCCACAATGAGTCCTTGAACTCCTTAGAGGTGTCCCATAACAATAGTAGTAATAATAATAAGTAAAAAAAAAAATTGTCTTCAGAGTATTCTATGGGATCTGTTCAAAGGTGGGTGTCATAAATAAGAAGACAGCTCCACACCTTTATAATAAACTCTATCAGAATTCAGTAGCACAGAAGTTGATTAATGGGTTGCTGTTACTTTAGAAAGAATGAAGTTAAAAGTGAAGACTGATTTGTTACTCTTCTTAGGAATAAGTTGAATGCAGGCCAATTTCCAAGCTGTAACAGCTTGGAACAACTGTAAGAGAGTATTATAAAAATGCAAAACAAGACACCACTTTGAAGCACTAACCTTCAGAATAACTGCTATCAGGAGTAGGACATGTTTCTGTATTCAGTTTGGACAAGATTGTTCAGATCTATTTCTTGTGAAAAATCTAAGAGAGTATTAATTTCATTATTCTGAAAGGATGAAAAATATTTGCCAAGATCATTGTTGAAAGAACTGAAGAAAATGCAAGAAGATTGAGAAAATGGGTAATCGTGTTGCTAATGTTTGAATCAGAAGACTGAAATCAATAATCTAGTGAAGGAAATGAAACATAAATATTATGAAGATCACCCTCACTTGGTATTCGTACAATGTCAAATAACATATGGATTAGAGTGGTCCTGTTAGTTACGTAATGTGGCTCAAATCAGAAATCTCAGCTTTTCACCCAGCCTACATGATATATAGCTTATATATAACTGCTGTGCAGCATGGTATTAAAAAAAAAAAAATCAACAAATCCAATCTGATATTGAAAGGCCATCCTCCCCCCCCCCCCCCCCCACATAAAATGTAAGTCAAGCCTTTTAAGTCATTTGGCAAGGTTGTTTTGCAAAATCTGCACTTCCACATTTCTATATCTCTCATGTTCATATGATACCATAGTAATATCACCTAAAGATAAATCTGACATTATCATGATATCACTTTTGATTATCTCCTGATGTCTCCTCCAACTCTTCTATAGACAACTAAGCCAAATTACTTCTTTTTTTAGCAAAACCAATTCACTGAATGCTTTCTCTAGTCTTATGACAGAAAAAAAAACTTGAATAAAATAATAAGTGTTTTTTTTTTTTTTTTTTTTTTTTTTTTTTACCAAAAAAAATAATGTAATTAAAAAATAACTAACACTGAGTTTATGGGTCGTAAAGATTTAATAGTTAATATATTACCATTACAGAAGAATACAAGTATGATGGTACTTGTATTCTTGTGTAATGGTTCCTACACATTTGGTGTTTTTTAGATGTATTAATTCATATTTAACGCATGTTGCATATTTGTATGTTCATCCCAACCCAGATGAAGCTTAAGTGGCGAAACTAGTAGGTTTATTAAATCTTTACGACCCATAAACCCGGTGTTAGTTATTTTTTAATTGAATAAAATAACGCAAAACATTCATTGCAATCACGCGATATCGCGTGCTGCGAGTTCTCGTCTTGCGGCCGATCACGCGCTGTCGCGTGGAAGTCGCTATCAAGTTTCTAAGCAGAATAGTATAGCGGCCACAGCGAAACGGCGCGTAATATTTATATTGGCCACTAGAGAAGGGATCGACTTTCGTAGAGTGGGATGGCCGCCAGCCATTATCTATTGTTTATGTTAGCCCGTGCGCACAGTGGCGGCGTTCGGACAAGGCGACGACGCGACGATTTTGTTTAGTTATTCGTTGATTTAGCGTGCTTGAAGTTTGGTTTTTATTTATTTTGAGTATTGTTTTTGTTTTTAGTAAGTTCCCTATAAATGCTGATTTTTGATAATTATTTTTTTCTATTTGTACGTTATTTTTAAAAATTCTATGTGATTATAAAAGACTGATAATTAAAGTAATAATTATTATATTTAAATGTTTTTTATTTGTAAAATATATAACTTATTTGACCGAATTACATATCACGCGATATCGCGTAATATATATTTAGAGTACATAAATCCTATGTACATAATAATAAAAGCATATAAATAATATAGTAACTTATTTTGAGCACAATAAAAATTAAATAAAAAAATAAAAAAAATTTGGCCACCACACGAAATTCCAATTTTCAGCTTGGCAATGAACCTGTTAATAACTTGAATACCAACAAGTCTGATGGTCCACCACCCTATAGATGGAAGCAAGCCTCCTGTCTCCCATAAAGACGGTCAGCCACCAAACTGTCATCCTATTGCCCTTATCTGATGCCTCTCTAAAACAATGGGAAAAGCCATCAGTGGCAAGCTTGTTCAGTATCTAAAGGTCCACTAATTAATTAGTGATCAGCAATATGTTAACTCTCACTACACATTTGGGCTCATAGCCAGCCATTCTATCCTTGGGCAAAGTAATGGTAAGGTTTGGAGAAACTTGCATGATCCCTCTAGACATTTCCATGGCATCACTGATTGTGTCTAGAAGAAAGTTTCCATTCCTCTTTTGTCTTTCACTATGTAGGATTTCAGATGGCTTCTTCTCTTCAGATTTACCCACTAATACCACAGAACTTCATGGTTCTGTACTTGAAGATTCTATACAATTAATAGCATACTCTCACTAACCTAATATCCTTTCCAAAAGCTGATGACAGCATTCTGTTTCTTCACATGTCAAACCTTGTAGTGTTCAAACAGTCCAATACCCTGATCTTCTTGTCTACCACAAAGGGATTAGGACAACTTCCTTGCTGCTGAAATACTGTGCTGTCTTATTTCTCATAAGAGGGATGCCACTGCATTTAACATTTACCTTTGATAATACTCAAATCTCCAGTCAAGATTAGATTTTTGTTCTTGGGCTGATTTACATCTCTAGCCTTTCTTGGAACACAAATGCATCACCTCCAGAGTGTCTTCTGTTCAAAATGCCATTTCTCACCTTTAACGCTGCTTATATTCCAATTTATTCAACCGTATTATATTGTTCTCGCATTTGGGATGGTGCATCAAATCTTCCCTGAAAACCTTGATGCTGTGTAGGGCGGTTATTATTATTACACCCTCCATAAAGTCAGCAGACTCGTCGTGGGAGGTTCGTTCAACTAACAACATATTTATTATTGTTATTACATAACACTTACAGGGAGTCCATCTTCTCTACAACTCTCCATCTCCACCAACCACAACTACCTTCATCATCTACACCAACGCCATCTACTGCCGACCACCATTAGTATTTTCATAGACAATTACAAACATCCATGCCCACAGCAGGATTTTTTTGGCTGGAGAGTGGATATGCTAACCACTCAGCCAACCTGAATATAAGATTGTATATTTATCATATAGAATCTTAAAATCCTTAACACTCCTTGCATTAACAACACATTCTGGTAATGTGTTCCATTCACTGACAATTCTCCATGTAAAAAATCTACTCCTCACACCTCTCTTCACCATTCTTTTACATAACTTCCAGGGATGACCTCTGGCTCATCCCCTCTCACCTTCTACTCTTTTCATAATTCCCTCTGGATTAATCTGATAAAATCCTCTCACTAACTTAAAGTTCTCTATTATATCACCTCTTTTCCTCCTATCCACCAAACTCTGCAATCCACATTTCTTCAACATCTTTCTCCATAGCCAGCACCCCAAAGTCATGATATTGTCTTAGTCACTCGTCTCTGGACCTCCAATGTCTCCACATCGCATTGAAAACCACGTGACCAGATCTGAGCATGACCAGTGCCTTATACAGTGACACAACTACTTCCTTATCCCTACATGTTAGAGTATTTCTTATAGCAGCACTACGACATGCAGCCTTTGCACCACTAGCAATATGCCCCCTAAACTTCAGTCTGCTGTCAACCATCACCTCCAAATGTCTAATCTCACCCACTTCCTGCAGTATGGCACCATCAATATAATACACAGCCCTTATATTTTTGCACTCCAAAATGCAACACCTTGCATTTGTTAACATTAAAACTACAACCCCACTCCTTTGTCCAAGTCAAAAGTCTATTCAAATTTTTCTGAAGGGAATTAACATTGGCACTGCTACTTATAATTCTCCCCAATTTCATCAACAAACAACTGAAGATCCCCAGTCAGTCCACATAATATATCATTTACAAACAACTTAAACAGCAGGGACCCAAGAACAGAACCCTGTGGGCACACTACTGGTCACCCTCCTTTTTTGAGACACTGCTGGTGTAGTTCAGACAGCCAATCTCTGATCCATCTAACCAATATATTATCTATTCCCATCCTTGAATAGATGGTTTATTGGTTATACTTGTATAGAATACACGTACACCAACTTATCATGTTGTAATCTATCAAATGCTTCTGCAAAGTCAAAGAATATCTCTGTATATGATTCTCCCTTATCTGACATGCTTGTTACTTGGAAGTAAATTACTAAAACAGAACCTACCCTTTACATATCCATGCTGAACCATCATAAAGAATGCTCTGTCCATCCACCCAATCCTGTATTCTGTTCCTTACTAATCTCTTATTTATTAATTTTAAATTATTAAAAAAAAATAACAAATAGAAAGTTGAACTTGAGAAAATACATTTACAGAAAAAGTTTAGAATGTTTAGGAGCACATTAGAAAGAGTTATATTTTTAGTCAAAGACAGTCAAAAAGTGGAAATTCTGGGTTAGACACTCTGTGACATGGTATATCAAAGTGAACAACATACACAAATGTCACTTTTTGAAACAAAAAGTGTTCAAAATAATGCATCATTGGGACAACTTCAGTGAACAGATGAAGCTGAAATATGAATTTCTATGAGGAATAATAGATGTGGTTTTGCAGATTGAAGATGGAAACAAACATCAACAAAAAAGGAAGTCTTTATAAAAGAAACCTGGAAACTTTTGGGAGGTTTACCTTTTCTGCATATAATCTGTTTCTCTTCTCCTGAGTTTGGTTTTCTTTGAATAATAACTTCAACCTGTATTTCAGCTTTAAAATATTTTGTTGTTTAACCACCCAACCAACTATAGAGAATGAAATATATCAGTGATCCTAAATATTGTATCCATGTTATTTCAATTTCAGTGATAAAATGCACATCCATGTTTTGCATGAAAGTAAAATACATTAAGTTGAAATCAGAATAAACATGACATATGTAGAAATGGATTGGTTTTGAAAGCCATATACATGGATAATTTTGTTCAGCTTCTCTTGGCAAAATGGTGGTAGGAAGATTATCTAGCTAACCTGGACCTAAGATCCTAAAGTGTAACCAGTGGTGAGCTATGGAAATTTTAACAAAGGGCTCCCATCGTTGAGCAAAAAAAAAAAAAAAAAGAAAAAGAAAAAAAAGCCATATTTCACACAAAACTCTTATTAATACAGCTTGTGTACAAATTCCAATCAAAAAGTATGAGAGGACAATATAAGAACGAAATCTTTTGTAATCTTTTATAAAACATTTGATTGGCTACCAGAAGGGAGAAGGGCAAAGATAGCACATGAGCTTATTTTATTTTCAAACTTGGGTGCATTCATTATAGAGGAGTTGAAACAATAATTCCAAATAATCTATACAATGCCAAATAGACTAATTTTTGTTAGGTTACTGTATGAGTTTGTCGCTTAATATGTTTAAAAAAAATATTTTTTTGAAAAAATAAAAAAGTAAACAGGAAGAACAAGGGGCTCGCAAATTTGAGAAAAATTTAACAAAGGGCTTGTGCAAGCCCCTTATAGCTCACCACTGAGTGTAACTATTAGGTTTGCTCTAGTAATAGTAAAAAATGCCTAGTAGAAAGAGTTGGCCTTTCTTTTGAGGGAATATGGACACCACACTTTAACTCCTGCCTGCTTTAATTCATTTCTAGATGGTTTCCTCAGGTATGATCCTTGCATCTCTGTTTGACAGAACATAGCTATCTGGGACTACTAAACATACTCACCAACATAAAACTCAAGGCAGGGGTTACTTCTTGCAGAATGGCCATAGTCACGAAGCATACGTCACAATTTCTCCAAACAACTGAACATCATTTCCATGGACTTCAAGGTTTATTCCTGTTCAGAGGTTCCGATTGCTGTAAACTAAATGGTTTTCACCTAAATTTGGTATACACCACAATGTGATGGACAAAGCTCTAAACATGGTTTGGCCACTTCAAGGGCCTATTAAGGTTGATATTATACTAATGAAGGGAAATCATTGACTCCTGGTGCAGCCTAATACCAAAGAGGTTTTGTTATTTCTTTGAGGGGGGGGGGGGGATGTGGACGCCACACCTTGATCCATGCTTTTCTTAGTTCATTCCTTGATAATTTTTTTCTGGTATAATGGTTAAATGCCTATTAGCTGGAAGACACACACACTCACACACGCAGAACTGCCAACAGACCTACCATTGCAAAGGATTTAGTTGCTTCAGACCAACAAGACTTCATTGAAAATGGAGTTGATGTTCATGACTCTACAACATGGCATATGATGAACTGCATTTTAGACCTCCAAGATATAATACAGCACCGAATCTTGTATTTTGTTTACCACTCCCTTTTAGGCCCATGCATCATTTCAATCTTCACATACATAATTTGTAACACTGAACTGTCAGTTCAGTGTTACAAAGTGTAAGGTTTTGAGATGTGGTAAGCAACGATGGAATGCCAAGTATACACTTGTTAGGGAAACTTTAAAGGAAGTAGACGAGATGAGAGATCTAGGAGCGATGGTGGACAAGGACCTGAAATTCAGGGGCAACATTGCACAAGTTGTGAAGACCTCACATCAGATAATGACAATGATGCAGAGGACCCTGACTTTCAAAAATGAGAGGTTATGATGCCATTGTATAAGGCCTCGATCAGGCCTCATATGGATTATTGTGCACAGATTTGGTTACCAGGTATTCATGGTGATGAAGATATGTCAGAAGGGGTCCAGAAAAGATTCACAAAAGTGGTCTTTGGAATGTAGAGTACGAGGACAGATTGAGAGAATGTAAGTTGCAAAGCCTTGAATGCGGGGTGGTGGGGGAATATTATTGAGACATATAAGCTAGTCAGCTGTTGTTATCAGGTTGATGTGGAAGAGATTTTTCATAGAATGGGAGGGGGGGGGGTAGAACATGAGACCATTGCTGGAAACTGTATAAGGATGGTGTGAGGAGAAGGTTCTTTCTTCATGGAGAGTGGTTGGTGAGTGGAATGCATTGCCTGAGTATTATGAATGTAGACACATTGAATTAGTTTATGGCTTGGTTGGTAGAGCATTGTGTGCAATAGTTCATACCTCCTATGATGAGTCTCTGACTCCATGGAGGTCAGATGTTAATAATAATAATGTAGGCCAGAGAGTTCCATGAATGATCTGATGTATTGGCAAATTAGTACGAGTCCAGATTGAGTGATTATTATGGGGGACTTCAACTATGGAGATATAGACTGGAAGGAAGAAAGATCACATGGCACAGTAGGTGTATAAATTTTATTTCCCTTTGGAAATAAAATTTATACACCTACTGAGAGATAATTACTTGAGGCTGCATGTGATGGAGGGAATTTGGGAAGTGAGAGAATTGGATCTGGTCATTGGAGCAGAAGAACTATCCATAATCAAGGTAGCCACATTGCCTCTGATTGACAAAATTGAGTTTGCAGTCTTTACTTGGGAGATTGATATACTTGAGGAATATTCTGTCAAGAAGTGGTATATGTGAAATTACCAGCCAAGTGATTATGATAAGCTTAGGAAGAAGCTTAAATCTGTGCCATGGCATAAAATACTGCAGGGTACAGATGTTAGTAGTGAATGGGATATAGTTAAATGTCATCTAGAGGAAGTAATATTAAATTGTATACCTAAGATAAGGAGGGTTAGTCAGGTAGGAGTTAGATGGATGAATAATATCATTAAGCATGAGCTGCAAAAGAAGAAAATGCTGTGGAGAGTATATAAGGAGAAAGGTGACCAGCAAACTCATGAACAGTACAAGGCTCAGGCAAGAAAGGTGACCAGCATGGCAATAAAGGCAAATTTAGTTACAGGAAGATTTCCTTAGGCCTATGTAAGATTAACCTAAATGAGTAATGATGGTCATGAGGTGACAGAAGCAGATAAAATGGTTGAGGTACTGTGTGATGACTTTGCAAGGTTATATAATCCAAGTGAGGTTACTGCTTTAACATATGTGAGAGACACTAATGTGGGAACAGAGATGGATGAATTGAAAGTTCTTAGGATATTGTAGAATTTTAGTGTAAATACATTTGTGGGTTTATATAGGATATCATCTTGGGTCTTGCAAGAATGTGCAAGGGAACTGGCAATGTCTCTGACTGGACTCTTCATTCAAGTCTCAGCTCTGGTAGAGTTACAAGGGAGTGAAAAGAGGACAAAATAATTCCTTTGCATAAGGGAGGTTGTAAGACTGCAGTAGTAAAGTATACACCACTCAGTATCTCAGATGTGGTGCTATAACACTGGAAAAGTGGTCAAAAAGAGAATTCAAGGATGGGTGGATAAGAATATGAGCAAGCCATGTTTCTCCTCTATGATAGGAAACGTGGCTTTCTGAAGGGTTGGTAATGCCTTAGTAATTTACTAACTTTTTATCATAGTGTGACAGTTGATTTGATAAAAGAACTGGGACATGATTCTGCAAAAGCATTTGACAGAATACCACGTGGAATTCTGTTACACACATTAGAACAAATGGAGTGGATATGACATTTCTTATGTAGATAAGAGAGAGAGAGTGGCTGCTAGACAGATATCAAAAAGTGGATGGAAGGGCAGAATTAAGATGGAAACAGATTACTAGTGGTGTGCTGCAAGATTCAGTGCTGGAACTACTGTTTAATTTGTACATAAATGATATAAGAAATAAGCTGAAATATTCAGTTCTTTGCTGATGATGCAAAATTAGGTAGCATAATAGTTAATCAAGGCAATATGGAGAGTTTGCAGGATGATTTAAATAGGCTGCCAATATGTGCAAAAGTTAATGGGTGTCAGTTTAATGTCGAGAAATGCAACATTATGCATTTTGGGATGAATAGATTACAAGCAGTGTATTACATTGATGGCACTATACTCCAGGAAATAGATGAAGTTATTGATTTAGTTAGGGATGGTGGTGGTAGACAGAGAGTTGATGTTTAGAGGACATATTTCTAAGGTTGCTCATGAGATTACTTGGCTGTTGGAGAACATATTAACAAATAGAGATAAGGAAGTTGTTAATCCTCTTTATAAGGTATTGATATGTCCTCATCTGGATTACTGTGCTCAGATCTAGTCTCCCGAGTTTCTTGGGGATGAGAAGTGGTAAAGATTCAGAGGTGAGCGACGATGATGAGTGGTCTGTGGAATGTTCCCTATGAGGAAAGATTCAGGGTGTGTGGATTGCATAGTTTGTTGATAGGAAATAAAGAGGGGATATGAGAGTTTCATTGGACTGATGCAGGGGAAATGTTTCATTACTTGGCTAGAGGGACCAAAACAAGAGATCATCCCTAGAAATTGAATAAAAGTGTGGTTAGTAGGGACGTGTGGACTAGATTTTTTGCTTTGGGAGTTGTGAATTGAGTGGACTGGGTTGCCAGAGTCAGTTGTGAGTGCTTTGTCTGTTAATGGGTTCAAGGAGAAGTATGACAGATTTCGTGGATAGTTTGGGTCTTCCACGATGAGTCTTCAGACTGTATAGGTGCTTGTACAATCATAATAATAAGGGTGGCCCCTATGCATTTTTGTGATCCACACTACTTGTCGGAGAATGGCTAATCCCCTGGTTTTTGCCCTCCTCTGGCTCAAGGATTCCTTGCCTCATTTGCCTCGACATTCATCTGCTGTATTTACCAGTCTCCAACCTCTGAAAACCACTGTGATTTCTTCACTTTCGTTTCTGTGAAGCTTGACCATCTAACTAAAATAATGAGATCTTCCTATATAATCTTAATGTCCACAACTCCAGCTGGCTTCACTTTTCCAACACCACTTTATTTATTTCATATAGGGTTCCTCCTTTCTTCTCCCATCCCTTAGGACAGGACGTGCCTGCCTCCTAATGAGGGATAAAGTATCTATTTTATGACTGTATCTGTGTGTGTGCTCACAAGACCAGTTTGCCTGTTTGGGGGATGAAAAACTCGAGTTTCAGGGTGAAAAAAACTCCCTACCTCTATATGAGACTAGTTAACTCACCTTTAGTTGAAGGAGACCAGATAAAGGTTCCTTACATCTTGGATGGGAATCGAATGCAAATGCATCTTTCCAACCAAAGTGCTTCATGTGTACTGACTGAGCTACGGAGGCTCTTCCAACACCACTGACCAAGTTGGATGAGATGCAGAAGTTTTTCTATAAGCACTAACCTTATGCAAATCAGACATCTACCTATCCTAATTCCTGATAACCCTTCTTCACTTCTCTAATACCCTTGATCTCTTTTTAATCAGATTTTCTTCCAGATACACCATGTCAGTCACCTCTTCTCTCAGTAACTTAGATCAAAATGCTATGAAAGTCTTCTTGCAGACACACACAGAATGTCCTTCCTACAACCATCCCCAACCATGTTCTTTGGTACCTTTGAAGTACTAAAGGACATGGTACTTTGGTACTACAAATGTACCAAGTGGGATGGCCTTCAAAACTTCTGCATTTCCTTTCCATGGTCTGACTATTACTTCTACTCTTCTGACCCAAACACCTTATCCATTTTGCAACCTCTAGTCAACACAAAGTGTATGAAAGTTGAAGGGAAAAAAACTGCTTAATGCAGGTGGCTTGCATCAAGAATCCCAGCTTCATGCTGAGCCTATATGTTTCAACATGTAATGTACCCATCAGCAAATTTACATCTGTCTACACGGTTAGCCTAGTGGCTATGCGCTTTGCAACCATATGCCTGGGGAGGGAGTGGCCTAGGTTCGATTCCCGTCGATGACACGAGGAGCTTAAGGATCTTCCTCAGCCATAGCCATATTAGCCGGTCTTGGGCATGGACAGCAGGCTTTTTTCCACCAGTTTATCTGGAGTTTTTCATCCCAAGCATGAAAACCGGTCCCGTGAACACACACGGATTACAGTCAGGAATGCCAACCCAGCCATAGGTCTGATTCATCAGCTATGCCAGTTCCAGAGCCCAGATAAAATTTGGGGAGGCTTAGATGGTGCTGTTCCTTCCCGTAAAAGGGGACTCACGGCCGTGCACCATCACATGGAAAGAAAGATCTAAATCTGACTTCGTAAAGGCCCAACAGCAGTAAACATGCCCTCTGGTCCCTTGTTAAGCCCATCAGATGAAATTCTGCTTACCTGTGCTTCTAACCTTCTCTTTCATCTCTAGATGGCACCACTTTTACAGAGATGAAGCAGACCTCTCGACATCATTATTTCCCCCCAACTCCTGTATAGATGACTACCCACCAAATTATAGAGTGTCGGTAGCCTTTGGGCTACCTGACACTCTATAATTTGGTGGGCAGCTTTCTTTCTGGTCATTCACTGTGTGTCATGGTGGATGGCTTTCTCTCTCTCTGAGTCTGGCCATGCAACATTGCCTCAGGCTCTATCACCTACCCTCTTTCTCCTGTACATAAATGACCTGCTCTCAATCACTACTGATCCTGTTCAAAGCTCTGCTGATGATATCACCTCCATTCATCTTACTCATTTAACAAGCCATGCAGCTAAGACATCAGAAGCTTCAAGGTTATCTTCAATTAATCATATCAAAATATGAAGAAAGTATGTCTTCTATGGTTTTATGGTAAAAAGACATCAGAAAAATACTAAACCTTGGACACTAAAACATCTAATCTTTATGGGATAATTTCAACTGTACTCAAACATTGTGCACTAGAGTTAACACCTGTTCTATATCATCTCTGCAGTCTTTTATATTTGACTGGCACCTATCCCTACACATGGAAACAATGATGTATTCAGTCCATTCTAAAAAAAAAGAGAGGTAGAAGTCTATTAAACTATTGACCAATTGCCATAACTTTAATCTTCTCCAAAATAATGGAAAAGTCATCAATAGTTAACTTCTCCACTTTCTAGAGGCCCACCACTTAGCTAGTAACTATCGGCATGGATTCTGTCATTCAAGGTTAAAAATTGACACCTATAGTTAGTAGTTAATTGAAGGTTATCTTCAATTAATGCCTTAAACATTGATCTCCATACTGTCCTGCAGTAGGATGAGAACAATCTGGTCACTTTTAATGCCACCAAAACTCAATCTTGCCTTTTCATTTATAAAAGGGATCTCAGTTCACCTACTCTTTATCCTTGTGTGTGTGTGAGTAAAAATACTGTCTTTAATGTCGTGGAAAATAATGCTTCTGATGCCATTCACTTTTATCCGTTGCCATTCCTTTCATTTGAGTGTAGTTGTAGCATTCTTATTCACTTGTTCCAGAAACTGCATTTGCTGTGCCTCAGAAGATGGCCTATCCAATTTCCTTTTCTATTTTCTACTGTCCTAATGATGTTTTTTATCTTCTCTTATTCATTATGCTCACTTTTCTGTCCATTTAATTTTCAGTAGCAATACTCCAATGATATGCTTTATTAATCTTCTTAATACTTCTAAATTTATGTTGAAGGAAATTAAATATCTTTTTGTTAAAGCTTCCTTTGTTTGCCATTGAAATTCTGCATCTTATGTCTCTTTCATTCTCACCATCCTCATTTATCAATACTCCCTAAATAATATTAGCCTGTTTTTCCTTTTATTTCATCTACAGCTGCTTCAAAATATAACTTAAAAAGAAGTGGTAATAGGGAGTATAAGCTGAGTGACTCCTTTCTTTATTTTAGCAGTTTCAGAGTTCTAATCACTTCCAGTTCTAGCCATTTCTTCTGAGTACAGGTCATATATAATCCTTCTGACTCTCTCTCTCTCTCTCTCTCTCTCCAGTCTATGTCATCTCCTGACTTTTGAATAATTTTATCCAGTTTACTTCATCAAATGCCTTCTCAAAATCCACAAATACAATATATGTGTGGTTTCCCACCTTCATTCTCTTTTCTATGATTTCTCTTAAAGCAAGTATTGCTTCCCTTGTCTAAGATTTTTTTCTAAGTCTGGACTTCACTTAGGTTCTCTTTTGTTTTATTTCTTATTCTGTTTTGTATTATTTGAGAAGGGCCTTTGAAGAATTTAACAAGAGGTTAATTGTACTATAATGTTTACAATCTGTAGTATTAGCTTTCTTTGGTATTGGATTATTACATTCTGTTTGAAGTCTATCATTGTTTATCCTTTTCTGTAAACTTTTTTCAATAACAAAACTCAGATTTTATCATATAACCAGCTTCCTTAATTAGTTCCATTTTGATATCATTTTGACCTGATGCTTTTCCATTGTTTAGTTGGCAAAGTGA
Source organism: Typopeltis vanoorti (assembly GCF_054136105.1). NCBI lineage: Eukaryota > Metazoa > Arthropoda > Arachnida > Uropygi > Thelyphonidae > Typopeltis > Typopeltis vanoorti. The sequence continues at coordinate 82,344 of NW_028328235.1, forward strand.
ACTTTCAAACTCTTCCCCTTAAAATATCACATCCCTCATCTTCATTTGAATAATCTTTTTTGGTTATTACGTTCATATATGTAAATCCTGTCTATTATATAGTTCCTCTAAATACTGTTGCCATCTCTTTTCCATATCCTTAGGATCTGTCAAGATCTCCAACTATAAAAATTTCCAAATACTTTGTCTTCTTTCCTTTCTTCAACTACTGCATTAAAACCTCCCCTTAATCTCAAGTTCTTATTGTGTTTCACCTGGTTTATCAAATCATCTATGATCTTTTGTCTTCCTCTTCTTTAGTATCAGTTGTTGTCAAATACACTTGTAATATATAACTGTATTTACTGGTTCATTAGCTATGTTAACCATGATTATTCTGCCGCTAATATTATAAATTGTTCACCAGTCTATTACCATATATCTTATTAAGGATTATAGCTGCTCCATTTATTATATTTTCTCTTCCAGAATATATAACACAATATGGAGTTCTTGAGAGATAACTATCTCAGGCAGCTCATAGAGGAGAGCCATGTGAGAATTGAGAGTTTTAGATGTGATCGTTTCATCAGAGGAAGTAATTGGGCTTTCACACTTTCCTCCAGTCGGTGAGAGTGATCATGAAGTGATCACCAGGGTTGTGGCTAGCCATATGCAGACTTTTGTGAGGAAAGGATATATGCAGAATTATAAGGCTGGTAATTATGAAAGGCTTAGGAGAGAGAGAGAGAGCTTGGAGCTATAGCATGGAACGAGTAGTTGAGCAGTAAGGAAATACATAACAGCATGACTGTATGAATGTATTCTGAAGGCCAAAGGGTTGAATAAAGTAGGTGTAAAATGGATGAATGAGGAACTTTAGCATGAAATCTGGAAGAAGGTACTTTGGAGGTGGTACAAGATTAATAATGATGATAATCAGTTACAGGAAGAGTATAAAGAACAAGCCAGCAGAGTGACTCATTTAGTAAGAAAAACAAAAGTGCAGTTTGAGGAGAAATTGGCAAATCAAGTGAAGAAAAATCCTAGGGAGATTTTTAGATATGTGTCAAGTAGAAGGAAGAATGATCATGGTAAGATGATGTTAATGTAAATTAACATCATCTTACCATCCTTATCATCTTTAGCTACTCATTCATCCATGTAAAATGGATGAATGAGTAGCTAAAGCATGAAATTTGGAAGAAGAAGATACTTTGGAGGCAGTACAAGATGAATCATGATAATAATCAGTTACACGAAGAGTATAAAGAACAAGCCAGCAGACTGAATCAGTTAGAGGACAAAGGAGAGAGGATGGCTTAATTGTGTGTTAGTAAAAGTTATCTGAGGAAATAATCATGATGTCAATAATGTAGTAGGATTTGATGACATATCCCTAGGCATCTTAAGGGAATGTTCCAGGGAATTGGCAGTAGCATTGGCATGCCTGTTTAATAAGAGTCTTACAACAACCCTGGTTCCAAGGGAGTGGAAGGAGGGTAAAGCTCTACCACTGCATAAAGGTGGTAGCTTCAAATTATATGCCAATCTGTATCTCTGGAGTTGTGGTGAAGATACTGGAGTGATTTGTGAGAAATAGGATACAGAAATGGGTTGATAACAGCAGTATTCTCTGTAGTTATTTGCATGGATTTGTTAAAGGGAGATCGTGTTTTATTAACTTACTTATGTACTAGAACAAGACGACAAATACCTTGGACAGGGGAGATGCATATACAGTGATGTACTTGGATTTTGCAAAAGCTTTTGATAGACTGCCACACAACAAGCTGTTAAATAAATTGAAACAGATGGGATTGGATAACAGACTTCTGAGTTGGATCAGTGACTGGCTATAAGAAAGTTGGATGGGGGTGGGGAGTTGCAGTATCTCGAAAGAGGAAGGTCACTAGTGGTGTATTGCAGGGCTCAGTTTTGGGACCATTCTCGTTCAATTTGTATGTTAATCACATTGGGATGGGTTAAATTAGTGATATGCAGTTATTTGCAGATGTGCAAAATTGGGGAGGGCAGTGCAGAGTCAAGTGGATGTTATGGCCTTACAAGAGAACTTGAATAAATTGCACGAATGGGAAGGTAAGTGGAACTGTCAGTTTAATGTTTCAAAGTGTAAGTTTTGAGATTTGTTTAGCAATGATGGTATGCAAAGTATACACCTTGGGGAAACTTTAAGGAAGTAGAGGAGATGAGAGATCTAGGAGTGATGGTGGACAAGGACCTGAAATTCAGGGGCAACGTTACACAAGTTATGAAGGCATCATATGTGATAATGGCAATGATGTGGAGGACCTGACATTCAGAAATAGAGAGGTTATGATGCCACTGTATAAGGCCTTGATCAGGCCTTATATGAATTATTGCGCACAAATTTGGTCACTAGGTTTTCATGGTGGCGAGGATAAGTTGGAAAAGTTCTAGAGAAGATTCACAAAGGTGGTCAGTAGTCTTTGGAATGTGGAGTATGAGGACAGATTGAGAGAATGTTAGTTGCAAAGCCTTGTGAATTGGAAGAAGTAGGGAAGGGGTATATGATTGAGACATATAATCTAGTTGAGGGTTGTTATCAGGCTGACATGGAAGCGATTTTTGATAGAATCTGTAGAACAAGAGGTCATCACTGGAAGCTGTATAAGGAGGGTGTGAGTAGGAGTAAGGAGCAGGTTCTTTGCATGGAGAGTGGTTGGTTATTGAAATGCATTGCCTGATTGTGTTGTTAATGTAGACACATTAAATCAGCTTAAGGCACAGTTGGATGAGCAGTGTGTGCAATAGTGTGTACCTTCCACAATGAGTCTCTGACTCAGTGGAGGTCAGATGATGATAATAATAATATTCATCACACTACATATTTTCATTTCCTTCCCATCATACTTCAGATATACCTATAATGTCAAGGTTCAAGCTTCTTAGCTCGCTTTTCAGTTCCTCCAATTTTCCTGTCCTTAGTAGTGTTATTACATTCTAATTATGATGGAAGGATTTCACTTGTTGATGAGTGCAGGAGCATTGCTACCTCTCCTTTTCAGACAACTCTTATAAGCTATGTTATTGTCAGTCTTTGTCTTCTTTTCTTATGTTTCTTTCCATGAGAGCTTATCATGGGAAATATAATGCAGCAACTCCCCCCTTTCTCTTTCCTTCTACATCACAGTATCTTGATGAAGTTGTCACTATCCAGACACTGCTCAAGATAATCTTTGTTTCATTCAACTAGAGTTCTGCTTGTAAGAAGTATTGACAGTTACCATGCCCTCTATTAGGGATATTTATCTCCTTCTCAGTCTTGATTTACCATGTTTTGCAACCTAGGGAGATACCTTGTGGAGATCATGGTTCTTCAGCATGCACAAACAATCTTGTAAGGGGAAGGCTGGACCCATTTCTGAGATCTTATAATATGCTTTGCCTTACCCTGAGGTGTGTGTGTGTGTGTGGACCAGTACCCAGTTAACCCCACCCTTACCATCCTAGAACCTCTTGTCCCCTACACCTATCCTTATTCCTCAGTAATATATAAGTCACCAGACAGGGTAATTTCTCTCTCCTAGGATTGATATTTACCTCCAGCTTCTCCTGGCATAAACATATTAGATTAGTAGCTTCCTTGGCATCTAATAAAACTAGACATTCTCTTCAACTCAAGATGCTATTATTCACCCACCTAACTACTAATTATACAAATTTCCCTATCCTCTGGGATGGCACACCTAAAAACCTAAAAACCTTCTTAAAAATTCTGGTTGCTCTCCAGAGAAGAGCAATTAGGATATCCCTTCCTTACAAACACACCTCAACCTCCATCTCACATATGCAATGTTTAGCTCTGTTTCTGTTCTACAGATACTTCCATGGTCTTAGTGCTCCAGAATTGGCAACCATCATTCCTCTATTTTTTTCTGTTGGGCCTGTAACTATATGAGCAGCAGCTGCCCAGCATCCCTTTTCAGTATAGCTGCAAACACTGAACCCGCTTCTAGTATTATTTCTACCTCTGTTCTCTGGAATACTTTTCCTCATGAAGTATTCCCAAACAACCATAACCCGCAACTCTTCAAGAAAAAGTCAATAACTTCTTTCTCATTCTTCACCTTTACTACCTATGTGTATATATATAGGCTTTTCTCTACCTTTCATGTATAGAATCAATATTAAAAAAAAAAAAGAATTAAAAAAATCTTTTATTCTACTATTTAATGGTTTTTTAAAAATCATATAATCATCATATCTTGCTGTATACAATATAATATAATAGAACACTAAGTCGACATTATTACTAGCTTCATCATATCAATCACCAATGTTCTGAAAAATTAATGTGTTATTTGTAATATAGGTATTATTTCTGGAAAAATTTCCATGTTACTCCTCTAAATAAATATTAATTTTTATCGCTATTTTTTTCTATTTTTATTTAATGTACCCCTTTTTATAATGTCATTGGCTTTTTACTCAATTTTTAGAGCATTACTGATGTTTTAAAGACAGATACCTGAAGAATATATTAGAAGAATAATTTTGGACATACCTTTTGTAGGAATATTCAAAATATTGGTATGTCCAAAATTATTCTTCCCATATATTCTCTAGGTATCTGTCTTTAAAGCATCAGTAATGCCCTAAAAATTGAACAAAAAGCCAATGACTTTACAAAAAGGGGTACTCTTAAAAAATAGGCAAAAAATAGCCATTGGCTTTTTACTAAATTTTCTGTCTCCCATCCTGTTTAGGTCAATTTGCTGCCTTTAGATTAGCGCTGCTTGCACATTCCTGAATGCTAATAACATTACCTTCCTTCCTGATATCCTCATTTTTATATATGATTCTGCTATTGATAGCACCTTTTAACATATATAGTTTTTCTGTCAACTCGCATATCTGTCATCTCCAGTTTTTAAAGTGTTTTACTAACAGAGATGTATAAGAAAAATTAGTTTGGATACAATCATTAAATAGTATACAAAACAACAGTATGCTGTTTAGTGATTTGACAAAGTTCTCTCAATAAATTTGATAGGTTTTATAATAACGTCAGAAGATATATCCATAACCAAGGTAGATGCTCTGCCTCCAATTGTAGAGAGTGACCACACAGTCTTGTTTCAGGAAGTGACTAAACATGTGGAATTCTCTGTCAAGAAAGGGGTTTATGTTGAACTATAAAGATGGTAATTATGATAGAGTAAGTAGACATCTTGAAGCAGTGGCATGGCTTGAGAAGCTACAAGGAAAGAATGTCAGTAGTGCATGAAAAGTGGTCAGAGATTGTTTGAGAGAAGCAGTATCAGACAGCATAGCCAAGGTTAGGATGGTAAACCAAATGGAGATTAAGTGGATGAGTGGATAAAAGCAAAAGTTGCAAAAAAAAAAAAAACTTTTTTTTTTCAGTATCAGCATACTCGGGAGCAGTAAGAAGTGCAAGCAAGAAGGGTGACTAGTATGGTAAGAAAGACCAAATCATATCATGAGAGAAAAATTAACTTAACAGGCCACAGTCAATCCAAAAAGAGTTTTTTTCATTATGTAGTACGTAAGAGGAAAAATGATTGTGGTAGGATGGCATTAATCAGTGCTGATGGTAGGAAGGTGACAAGAGGCAAAAGAAATAGTTCAGTTGCTGAGTGATCATTTTGCAAAGGTGTATCATCCAGTGGAAATTTTGCAGTTTCTGATGTGACAGAGATACATGTCAAAATTGAGGTAGATGAACTGGAGGTGTTCAGCATATTGAAAAATATCGACATGAATACAACAGTGGGACTGGATGGCATGTCAGCCTGTGTACAATGTTAATGTGCAAGAGAATTAACATTGCCTCTGATTAAGTTGTTCAGTTAAATCTCAGCTCTAGCAAAGTTGTGGAAAGAAGTCTGGCCAAGGGAGTGGAAAAAGTATAAGATAGTTCCTTTACATAAAGGTGGCACCAAGACAGAAGCAGCAAACCACATACAAATTAATATATCAGAAATGGTTGTTAAAGTGTTGGAAAAGTTGGTTAAAGATAAAATCCAACACTAGATTTTACAGGGTAGATACTATCTCAGTAATTTATTCACATTTTATAATAAAAGCAACAGCAGAACTGGAAATGGTTACACAATGATACTGTTGGATGTTGCAAATGAATCTGACAGAATATCACATGATAAACTATTACAAAAGTTGAAGCAAATGGAAGTGGATATGAAAGCTATCAGCATGAATAACCCGGGAGGGGGGGACAGGCACAAGAAAGTAGTATATGGTGGAGTGAAATCTAGGAGAATAAGAGTGACTAGAGGAGTATGTCAGGATTCTGTACTAGAGCCACTACTCTGTATTTTGTATATCAATAATGTAGAGAAAGATATAAGTGGGAGGGGATATTCAGTTGTTTGCTGATGATACAAAACTGGGAAGGGCTATAGTTTTATTTAAAGGTAATGTAGATATGCTGCAGGATGGTATAAATAAATTGGCATTGTGGGCAAAGATAATGGTTGTCAATATAATGTTGCAAAATGTAAGGCTATACATTTCAGGTTGAAAAGGATACATATTATGTATCACATTAATGCCACTGAATTGCAGGAAACAAATGAGATTAGAGACTTTGGGATAATGGTGGACAGAGAGATGAGGTTCAGAGGGCATATTGCAAAAGTTTGGTAAAATAGCTCAAAGGATTACTTGGATGTTCATAAACAGTAACAAGTAAAGATAGGGAAGTTATTATCCTTCTTTATAAGGCTATGATTCGGCCACATCTTGACTCCTGTGCACAGGTCGGTGTCTTGGGGATCAGCAAGTGGTAGAGATGATTCAGAAATGAGTGACCCAGCTAGTAGCATGTCAGTGGAATGCTCTATATGAGGACAGGTTGAAGGTGTGTGGCTTACTAAGTTTAGTTGATAGGTGGAAAAGAGGGGACATGAAAGGGTTTATAAAATTTATGCAAAGTAATTAACAAATAGAGAACTAGGGGTCATCCATGGAAGTTGTGTAAGAGTGTGGTCAGTAAAGATGTGTGGACTAGATTTTTTGCATGGAGAGTGATGAATGAGTGAAATGGATTGCCAGAATTAGTTGTGCGTGCCTTTGACAGTAAATGAGTTTATGCCCATACCATATAATAATTATAATGATAAATTTATTCAACTGACCATACATTTTTCTTGTAGAGGCTTATATGCTGGTTAAACATGATAACTAATAATTAAGGAATTGACAGCGTACACTAGAAATATAAATTAAATAAACTTTACTATATACTTTCCGATATTTCAGCAAACGTCACGTTGCCATCTTCTTGGGAATTTCATAAAAAGACAAGTGCATGCAAGTACTACATAACAGCAAATGAGAACCGAAGCGAGGAAGCTAACATTTTCCTAAAGTCCTGATGATGCACCCCTGGCAAACTATATTGGTAGTTCTTGGCCTTTGGGCTGAAGTTCTTCTGATAAATGTTTCCCAAATTTGGGGCAGTCTCATGCATCCAAATTTGTTGAGGTTTGTCATGTTCCTAAGGGCTGAGGCTGATTCCATGAATAGTCTTTCATAGTTGAACTTGCTGCAGTGTATTACAGTGGCTTTCTTCCATCTTATTCTGTGGCGAGTATCCAGAGTGTAGTCTGCAAGCCCAGAGTGGCTGTACTGGTGAAATCGGATGTAATCCTTGTGTTCTGAGATTCTGATATTTGCTGTCCTGCCTGTTTGGCCAAAGTAGGACAATTTACAGCTGCAGGGGACCTGGTATACACCAGGTAGGTCTAGGGGAAGTGGTTGGTCTATAGCGGAGCGGAAAAGGGATGCCAATTTTCTATATAGTCTGTAACAAGTGGTCAAGTCATGTTTTTTTAAGATTTTGTTGATTTTTTCCGAGGTGCTTCGGATGTAGGGAATGGTGATGGATTTAGAGTAATCTTGTTTGTGAAGGGGGGAATAATCAAGTCATCCCTAACTGTGTAAAATTTAAACACTGATTCTTTTCACAGAAAGCTCTCCGTATCTACAACCGGGAGAGCCAGGCTTTACTTCAGGAGCAAATTACCGCTACACGCGGTTCCCTAGCCTACATAAACAGAGCTATTTTAGCGCTAGAAAATGAGCTTTCAAATATGCTTAATCACGAGCTTTGGTCACTCCTACGTGACATCTCGTGTATGGCAGCTAATAAAGAATTCGAATGAATACGGAGTCGACATATCAACTAGTTTGATAAATTAATAAAGAACTCAGCGTCCAAACCTAAACTACAAACCAACAGTGTAGTTAACCTTTCTTCAGTTATCTTGAAGCCTTAAGCACTCAACGCTCTGTCATGTGGTCACAACTTCACCATTGCTCCTAGGAAATTACGGCTGAGGAATTAATGATCCAAATTGAACGCAGGATTCGCCACCTTCCAAACCACATCGCCAACGATATTAGATTGGATGTAGCCTGTGTTCTCACAAAAGCAAAACCACCAAAAACCAACATATCCATTAGTGAATACAAGTCACTACAAGAATTGAAGAAAAACAAAGAAATAGTTATCACCAAAACGGATAAGGAGAACACCACTGTGGTACTCAACCTTAATGACTACACAGGTAAGCTTAAGGCTTTACTATTAGATCGAGCTACTTACCTCCCTATTGAATACAATCTCACGAACTCTCAAATTAGAAAACTCCATAGGCTCCTTAAGAAGGTCACTTCTTGGCCTGTGGAGATTACCAACAGACTAAAACCACATAACACTTTGCCCCCTCCCCACATATATGAGCTCCCAAAAATACATAAAGAAAATGTGCCATTACATCCCATAGCGGATGGCATTGATTCCCCCACCTTACAAACTAGCTAAGCATTTAGCCAAAGCACTCTCACACTATACTGGCAACACACCATCACACATAAAAAAAACTCAGCCCACTTCAAAGCCAGTATAGAAAACCTTACACTCCAACATAATGACATAATGGTCAGTTTTGACATCTCCTCCTTATTCACGAATGTCCCCCTCAAAGAAACCTTAGAGCTAATCCAAGCTAAATTTCCTCCCAATATCTCAGCCCTATTTCAGTTTACAATGAACTCAGGCAATTTCGTTTGGCAGGAAAAATTCTACAAAACAGATAGAGGGGACACCCTTGGCCAACTTCTTTATGTAGACTTTTGAAGAGGAAGCCTTAAACTCAGCCCCACAAAAACCTACCATATGGCTTCACTACGTCGATGATGCGTTCGCTATTTGGCCACATGGCCCAGATTCACTCCTCTCCTTCCTAACATACTTAAACAACCAACACCCTAGAATCAAGTTCACCCTGGAAAAAGAGAAAAACAATAACCTCCCCTTCCTAAACACACTAGTCACCCACCAACCTGATGGAACCTTGGTTTTCTCAGTTTATAGAAAACCCACCCATACAGGCAGATACATTCACCAACAATCCCATCACCCCCCCCCCTCACAACAATATGGAGTTATTAAGACACTATTCAACAGGGCAAAAATAATCTGTTCAAACGATCAAGTCCTAATCACTGAACCAGATCACATCCTTGACACTTTCTCAGTCAATGGCTACCCCCCCCCCCCAAAAAAAAAGAATCCAAAAAATACTTAAACCAGTTATCCACAACACACATCCCCCCTCCCCCTTCACAAAAAAGATTACTCTAAATCCATCACCATTCCCTACATTGGAGGCACCTCGGAAAAAATCAACAAAATCTTAAAAAAACATGACTTGACCACTTGTTACAGACCATATAGAAAATTGGCATCCCTTATCTGCTCCGCTAAAGACCAACCACTTCCCCTAGACCTACCTGGTGTATACCAGGTCCCTTGCAACTGTAAATTGTCCTACTCTGGCCAAACAGGCAGGACAGCAAATATCAGAATCTCAGAACATAAGGATTACATCCGATTTCACCAGTACAGCCACTCTGGGCAGACCACACTCTGGATACTCGCCACAGAATAAGATGGAAGAAAGCCACAGTAATACACCACAGCAAGTTCAAATATGAAAGACTATTCATGGAATCAGCCTCAGCCCTTTAGGAACACGACAAACCTCAACAAATTTGGATGCACGAGACTGCCCCAAATTTGGGAAACATTTATCAGAAGAACTTCAGCCCAAAGGCCAAGAACTACCAATATAGTCTGCCAGGGAGCACCATCAGGACTTTAGGAAAATGGTAGCTTCCTCGCTTCAGTTCTCATTTGTTGTTATGTAGTACTTGCATGCACTTGTCTTTTTATTAAGTTCCCAAGAAGATGGCAATGTGACGTTTGCCGAAATATCGGAAAGTATATATTAAAGTTTATTTAATTTATATTTCTAGTGTACGCTGTCAATTCCTTAATTATTAGTTAACTGACCATACAATCACACCAGATTTGCTTATTTTATTATCAATTTTCATATCTAATTTGCTGCATTCACTAAAAACTGTACCTGAATAGACGAGCTGTTTTACTTATTCCATAGGTTCTCCAACCAGAATGCAATTGATTTTTCCCATATTTCTGCCTATTTTCTTGGTGGCATCTTTTTCATATGCTGATTTTCATATAATATTTTGTCACAGTAGTCACTCAAGTTAATTAAAAAGTCCTGAACACTTTACTGGATTTATGTAGGAGTATATCTTTAATATCTTATGGATAGAGCCTCCATAGCGCAGTCAGTATAGACTAAGTCCTTTGGTCAGAAAGACCTGGGTTCGATTCCCATTCAAGACATGAAACTGTATCTGGTCTCTTTCAACTAAAGGCAAGTTATCCAGTCTCGTACCAGGTGACTGCAGAAGTACACACGCGCACACCAGCCGCTAGCCTCTTAGGTTCACGAGGTTGTTTTTATTTATATTTATATTTTTATATTAGGAATTCGGTAGTGCAGACCATTCAGATCGATTCAAATGGTACCTTGGTGAGTTTAGTTGCTGTCTTAATTCGATCTAACATTTTCTGTGGAGGGTCAAGATGCCTATCAAAATGCTATTGTGGAACTTTTGGGAGCACACTAGCACTATAAGCTGCACACCAAGTTAATTAGTACATCTAGTTATTTAATTATATCTTTTTTGCAACTAATCAACATAAGAGACTATCTTCACATGTTAGGAAAGGTTACAGTGCCTGTTGATCAGTTCATATCACAATTATTAAAAAATGCAGTGTTTAGAGCGAACTGTCAAATTAATGTTGTGTAATATAGCGCAAAGAATTGATCAGTCTATCTGGCGGTTACTGAGAAGCATCAAAAATAAAAACAGTTCCCTCCTCCCCATAATCTCAAACCAGGGCTTAGTTCACACAGATGTAGATAAGGCAGAAGCCATACTAAAGAAAGACTCTTGAAGAGCAGTGCAAACCCTCTTATAACAACTTAGATTTCAATCACTTGTACAAAATCCACAGACAGGTCAGACATGCTTTAAATCACCTGGATACCAGCGCTGACCATATTGCACCCACATCACCTGTTGAATTATATGATATTATTAAAAAACTTAAGAACAATAAAGCTCCTGGACCAGATGGCATCTCAAAGAGGGTGATCAGGCTGCTGCCTCGGAAAGCTGTAGTGCACCTGACCAGTATAATAAATGCAATCTTAAGATTTCACTATTTTCCTTCCACCTGGAAACTGGCTGAAGTAATTCCTATTAATAAGCCAGGCAAAGACCCACACCTACTGCAAAATTATCGTCCAATCAGTCTTATCTCTAATCTGGGTAAGGTTGCAGAGTAGGTCATCCTCTCACGACTCCAAACCTCAGTAAATGACCTAAACATCCTCCCTAAAGAGCAGTTTGGTTTTCGGCAACACCATAATACTACCTAGCAAATTCACAGAATTGTGGAATACATCACCACCAGCTACAACTGGCGCCAGCGCACAGGAGCTGTTTTCCTAGACCTATCCAAAGCATTTGACAAAATCTGGCATTTTGGACTCCTGTACAAACTTATCTCAGCCGGTACCTCACTAAAAATGGTTCATCTAATCCATTCATATCTTCAGAATAGATCATTGCAAGTCAAAATCAATGGTTCTACATCGTCCCAGCGCCATATCTTTGCTGGAGTGCCACAGGGATCTCTACTGGCTCCATTGCTGTTTTCTGTATACATGTCAGCCATCCCACACAATCCGATGTCTTCCATTTTGGCCCTCTATGTGGACGATACAGCAATACTAACCAGATCTCTCAGATCCCATTTCATTACCAGAAAGCTTCAAGAAAACCTTCTAAAGCTGGAGGGATGGTTCTCCAAATGGAGATTGGAAGTCAACCCCCAGAAAAGCTCAGCCGTTCTTTTCTCAAAAAGGCCAATATCTCCTGCAGGAGATGTGTTACTATTCAATACTAAAATTCCCTGGCAGACAGAAACAAATTACCTGGGTGTAATTCTCGACAAAAGCTATCTTTCACCCAACACATCAAGTCTACGTGCGCAAAGGCATCTAAAGCCATAGCTCAGATCTATCCACTAATTAATAGAAATAGCAAGCTTAGCAACAGAATCAAATTGCAGCTATACCAGATGACGATTCGTCCTATAATCACCTATGCCTCTCCAGCCTGGACCCACACCTCTAATACTAACATTATCAAGATACAATGAGTTCAGAACAAGTGCTTAAGAATGATTCTGAACGCCCCATGGTATGTTAGAAACAATCAACTTCATAGAGATACAAATATTCCCTATATTTTCTCTTTTCTACAATCCTTAGCATCCAAGTTTTTCCTAAAGATGTCCACACACCCCCAACGATTTGGTTCAGCAAGCTGCAGCATAAGAAGCAACGGACATATTCAAATATAGAAGACCAAAAGCTATATTAGCCTCCTTTAGCGATGCATAATCTCCATGCCCATTCAGGGCGAGCAAACTGCTCATAAATTTTACCCTCACTGTAACCACAACAGATAACGGGGAATATGAAAAGCATCTTGCTTCACCCCTAAAGACATAATTGTCAATTGTCTTAGTATCACCACTTCTGGATCTGGCTCCCATTGACAAGACCTCAATAAAGGTTGAAACCGGTCTGGGCCTTCAGGCACAAGGGCTGCCTTCAGGACTGAGACAACTCGTAGTAAAGTTGGACCAAGCTCTCATCACTCCTTGTCTCAGTATCTCCCATAATGCAAAGCACATTTCCTTGCAGACATGTATAATGCTATGCATTAAATGTCGAAACCCAGACTGGTTTCGACCTTTATTGAGGTCTCGTCAGTGGGAGCCAGACCCAGAAGTGGTGATACTAAGGCAGAAGCAATAAGGTGGTACAGGTGGTATAAGCATTAGTATCACCACTTCTGGGTCTGGCTTTCACTGACAAGACTTCAATAATGGTTGAAACCATTTGGGTAGTGGCCCTTCCCTTAATGCATAACATTATACATGTCCGCAAGGAAATGTGCTTTGTATTATGGGAGATACTGAGACAAGGAGTGATGAGAGCTTGGTCCACCTTTACTATGAGTTGCCTCAGTCCTGAAAATATTTAAGGTGCAAACTTTGTTTGCTTACACTTGCTTAAAGGATTAAACTAAATTTACTATAGTCTAACCAAGTGGAAAATAAACTTCCAACATAATTTGATATCATCTTGACCTGATACTTTTCTGTTGTTTATTTGGCAAAGCACACTTTCAAACTCTTGTCTTAGAATATCACATCCCTCATCTTCATTTGAATAATTATTTTTGCTTATTATCTTCATATGTAAATCCTGTCCATTGTATAGTTCCTCTAAATACTGTTGCCATTTCTTTTCCATATCTTTAGGATTTATTGAGATCTTATCATTTTGATATTTTATGACAGTGTTTCTGATTTTCCCATAGTGCTGCATTTCTTTTATTAATCTGTATGCAATGTTTCTTCACTCTTTCATCATATTTTCAGTCCCCTGGTATCTTCCGTGCATCCACTTTTCTTTTGGTCTTCTACATTATGAAACAACTCTGTTCCTTAATCTTACATATTCTTCTTTACTCTTATCATTCTGCTTGTTTTCCTTTTATTTGGTCATCAATCAATGAGATCACTTCATTTGTTACTTGAAGTTTTTTAAGTTCTTTTCTTACTTTACTGATGCATTGCTGTACTATTTGGTGTATTGTTTCCTTAATCTTTGACCTTTTTTCTCAAGAATATGTCTTCTGATTGTTTGTTTCATTTGCTCATCTCCAAAGAATGTGGAATTTTTTAGTTTATTCATATCGTATACTTTTCTTTTTAAGGCTTTATTTCACTTCTAAGATGTTGCTAAGTTATGATCACTGTCGACATTTGCTACCTGGGTAAGCTTTGTAAAATTTAACTTGGTTCTGGAATCTCTGCTATGTAATCTATTGTTATTATTATTACTATTATTATTGCACCCTCCATGGGGTCAGCAGACTTATCATGGGAGGTTCATTGAACTGACAACATATTTATCATATCAAATCTTAAAATCCTTAACAACTCCTTGCATTAACAACGTATATTCTGGTAGTGCATTTCATTTACTGAAAATTCTCCATTTAAAAAAGCTACTCCTCACATACTTCTTTTCTTCACCACATTGTTATATAACTTCCAGAGATGGCCTCTGGTTCTTCCCCTCTCACCTTCTCTTCTTTTTATAATCCCCTCTAGATTAATTAAATAAAACTCTCTCACTAATGTAAATGTCACCTCTTTTCCTCCTATCCACCAAACCTTGCAATCCACATTTCTTCAACCTCTCACCATAGCCAGCATTCAAAGTCCTAATATTGTATTAGTTACTCGTCTCCAGAACCTCTCCAATGTTTCCACATCACACTGAAAACCAGGTGACCAAGTTTGAGAACAATAGTTCAATTGCAACCGATCAATGCTTTAAATAGTGAAATGACCACTTCCTTATTTCTTCATGTTAAAGTACTTCTTATCATAGCAACACTCCAATGTGCAGTCTTTGCAACACTTGCAATATGCCTTCTTTACCATCACTCCCAAATCTTGAATTTCATCCACTTCCTGCAGTATGGCACCATCAATATAGTACACAGCCTTATATTTCTGCACTCCAAACCCCACTCCTTTGTCCAAGTCAAAAATCTATTCAAATCCTGAAGGAAATTAACATCAGCAGTGCTACTTATAATTCTCCCCAACTTTGCATCATCAGCAAACAACTGAAGATCCCCACTCAGTCCACATGATATATCATTTACAAACAAGTTAAACAGCAGCGGCTGAAGAACAGAACCCTGGATCACACCACTTCATTGCTCCATCTTACACAATTTTGCTGGATCATTCAGAGAGCCAAACTGTTCCCATCCTCTGCATTTTGTACCATCAACTTACACACTTTGTGGACACAGTTCCTCTGAAATCAGCACTTCCCCTCCTCTTTTCACGTTCCTCTCCTCCAGAATATTATATATCCTTCCATTTCAATTCCTGACATCACACCCTCCTCATTATCTCTAATTATTTCACTTATTTCAAAAATGTGTCACTTATTCCAATTATCTTTGGGCATACTGACTTAATCGATGCAACAAACTCAGCTCTCTTGTTTCAAAAACTCCTCACATTTATGTACAAACATAACAAACCTTGTGTCTTTGAAGCCATTCTACCAGCATCAACATTCTCTATTCTAGCTGCTATACCACCCCTCTGTTTGGTCTGACCACTCTCATTTTCCTGATCCTGACTCTGATTTCCATTCTTACCTTTTTTCATATCTCCTCATATTTATGTATTCCATCATCTTCTGCTGCTGCAATCACATCTTAAACCTCATATCTATCTTCCTCCTGTCATACAATCCATTTAGTTGTGCTATTCTGCTTAACAAGAAGACCCTGATCATTTACTGCATTAACTTCTTGACTCTGTGCTTTCTCATTAAACAATAGCCTTTCTAAACATCCATCACCAAATCCATTTAAATGCAATCCATCAACTCTAAACCATTCCAACTTTCCTTCAAATTAACTCCATAGATTTACAAACTTGAACCCTCTCCCCCCTTTGCCTCACAAAACTCAGTCATGTTACTATTCATTATCTCTGTTCTCCTTCTCAATTCACTATTGTCATTTCTGGGCAACACTCTAATGACTTTTCCAGCAACACTGCTTAAATCTCCTCATTTTCCATTTTTGTCTTCTTCTCTTAAACTTGACTGAAAGTGTTACTAATGATTATATTTCTTTGTTTCTACCAAAACTCTACCAATTTTTCACCTCTTTCATTTCTTGTGCCAATTCCAAATTTCCATTTTGTCTTCTTTCCTTTCTCTAACTACTGCATTAAAATCTCCCATTAATCCCAAGTTGTCATTGTGTTTTACGTGGTTTATCAAATAATATATCTATAATTTCATACATTTTCTCTTCTTCCTCTTCTTTACTATCAGATGGTGTACACTTATAATATACCTGTATTTACTGGCTTACTAGCTATTTTAACCATGATTATTTTGTCACTGTTATGTAAAATGTTCACTAGTCTATTACCATATCTCTTATTAATGATTACGGCTGTTCCATTTCTTATTTTTTCTCTCTTCCAGAGTATATAAACACAATATTCATCACACTAAATATCTCCATTTCCTTCCCATTACACTGCAGATATAATGTCAATGTTCAATCTTCTTAGCTCACTTTTCAGTTATTCCAATTTTACTCTCTCTCTTTAGTAGCAGTGTTCTTACATTCCAATTCTGAAGACTGAATGGGAGTCTTGTTACCTATCCTTTTCAGACACGACTTCTTTTTTAAATTCTATTTTTGTCAGTCTTTATTGCTTTTTTTTGTTTCTTTCCATGACAGTTTATCATGGAAAATGTAATGTAGTAGCTTTCCCCTCGCTTTCTGCATTGCAGCACCTTGACAAAGTTTCACTATCTGGACATTGCTCAAGATACTCTTCTTTACAGTTAAATTAAAGATACCAAGAAATTATTATTATTGTGTGACACCTCCAGAGAGTCTAAAGACTCACTGAGGTAGGGCACTTACTCTACAGCTCTCTGTCTCAACCAGTGGTGATCCATGAAGCTTTAAGTGGGGATGCTGCCTATACAAAGTAATTTTTAAAAAATTATTTTTTTCCTAATCAGTAACCAATTTATTAATAAATAAATCTACAGATTTATTTATTAATAAACTGGTTACTGATTGCTGCCCAGTTTATTAATAAATAAATCTGTAGATTTATTTATTAATAACTCACTCAGCCAACCAGGCTGGCTAAATTAAACCAAGTATAAATTATATACCTGGTTTAATCCTTTATCGAAGTGTAAGCAAACAAAGTTTGCACCTGAAGTATTTTCAGGACTTGGGCAACTCGTATATAGAGGCTGATGACTTCACATCACTTACGTTAGTAATATAGCATAGCACATATCTTTACAAGTATCTATAATGCTATGCATTATGGGAAGGGGGTCACTACTCAGACTAGTTTTGATCTTTGTATAGGTGAAGCGGGCTCTAAAAATAAGACGATTCCAAAAGATCGCCCAACTCAGCGTTGTTCCACTCAGTGACAGGCTCACCCTGTCACCGAGAAGAACTTCTCAGCATAAGCTCTACCCAGTGGCAAGCTTACCCCACCACCAAGCAGAGCCATAATTTCAGTGGTGGCCCCACTCAGAGACAGGCAAAAACCCTACCCCCAAGCAGAGCCTCTCAGAGCCAGGCCCGAACTGGTTTCGACCTTTTTTGAGGTCTCATCAGTGGGAGCCAGACCCAGAGGTGATATTAAGGTTGAAGCCATATTTTTATATATGAGTAGCCAAAAAGTGTCACACCTTATTGTTTAAATACTCTGAATTAGAGATAGTTGTTGGAAGTTTTTCCACTTGGTTATTACTATAAATTAAACACACCAAGAAATTGCATACTTGGTTTCCTTTATCCAAGTGTAAACAAACAAAGTTTGGAGTATTTTAATAATACTTAATCTCCTTTGGTCACAAGAAGTATCTGCACTTCTCGTGTATGATGTGGTGTCATCCATAAAAAATGAATTCTTCACCTAAGCACCATGGAACAATCGCACATGATGTTGAAGAACTTCATTGCAATGTCTTTCACTCATAGTCCCTTTTTACAGCATTTCTAGCTCAGTGCATCCATTAAACATAATGCCTCCTCACACCATGATGTCAACTTACCTATCGTTTTCAAGAACATTCTCACGATGGTACAAAGTACCACTTTCACACCAGATCAGATGTCATCTAGAATCAAAGGAAAGATTAAAATGACTCATCTGTAAAGAGTACATTAGCCTGTAGGTGTCTTGTCCAATTTTTATGGACAAAACACCACTGAAAATGCTCTACAATGAACTGGTGAAAAAAATGAACATGTATATCAACATGAATATAGCAGTAGGACTGGATGGCATATCAGCCCATGCAGTATGAGAATATGCAAGAGAAAGGGCATTGCTTATGAAGAAGTTGTTCATTTTAAGTCTAAACTCTGGCAAGTTTCCAAGGGAGTGGAAAGAGAGTAAGATAGTTCCTTTATATAAAAGCGGCTTCAAGACAGAAGTAGCAAACTACAGACAATTAATGTGCAGCATGATTTGTAAAGGGTGCTTCCTGCCTTAGTAATTTATTCACATTTTATAACAAAGTGACAGTGGAACTGGATAAAGCAAATGGCTACACCATGATATGGCTGAACTTGACAAAAGCATTTGACAGAATACCACATGAAAGACTATTACAAAAGTTGGTATAGAAAAATGGGAGTAGATATGAAGCTAGCAGTAGGGATTGTAAATGTCAATTTACTTTCTTGTCTGTATATCTTCTGCATATCTTTCATTGATATACAAAATGTCAATTTTGTATATCAGTATTTAAGAGGTGAGGATATCAGTAAATATCCTCACCTCTTTGTGGCATTGTGGGAAAAGGATAATGATTGTCAACATAACGCTGCAAAATGTAAGGTTATGCATTTCAGGTTGAAAAGGTTACATATTGTGTATCATATTAATGGTACTGGATTGCAGGAAATTGACGAAGTTAGGGACTTCTGGGTAATGGTGGACAGAGAGATGAGGTTGAGAGGGCATATTGCAAAAGTTGGTAAAATAGCCCAAAGGATTACTTGAATGCTGAAAACCACACTAACTAGTAGAGATAATGTAAGTTATTATCCCTCTTTATAAGGTTATGATTTGGCTGCATCTTGACTACTGTGCACAGCTGTGGTCAACTGGGTTTCCTGTGATCAGCAGGTGTTAGAGAAGATTCAGAAATGAGTGACCAAGTTGGTGACAGGTCTATGTATATCAATGATGTATGGAAAGATTTAAGAGGTGAGGGTATCAGTAGTTTGTTGATGATACGATACTGGGGAGGGCAGTAGTTGATAAAGGTGATGTAGATATCCTGCAGTTTGATTTAAATAAATTGGCATTGTGGGCAAAGGATAATGATTGTCAATATAATGTTGCAAAATGTAAGGTTATGCATTTTAGGTTGAAAAGGTTGCATATTGTGTATCATATTAATAGTACCGGATTGCAGGAAATTGACAAAGTTAGTGACTTCTGGATAATGGTGGACTGATAGTTCCTCTCTCTATGATGATAGGTTGAAGGTGTGGGTTACAAAGTTTAGTTGATGGGTGGAAAAGAGGGGACATGAAGTAGGTTTTATAAAATTGATGCAAATGAAATTTTTCTTTATATGATAAATAGAGAACTAGGGTCATCTGTGGAAGAATTGCCAGAATTAGTTGAGTGCTGTAACAGTAAATAAGTTTAAGGAGAGGTCTGGCAGATTTTGTTTATATAAACTTTAATCTGAATCTCCCACAACCAGTCTGATACCATATAATAATAATAAATTTATTCAACTGGCCACCCAATCACTCAATGTTTTCTTATTTTATTATCAGTTTTCATATGTAATTTTGTATATTCACTAAAAACTGTGCCTAAATAGACGAGCTGTTTTACTTATTCCATAGATTCTCCAACCAGAATGCGATTGTTGTTTTCCATGTTTCTGCTTATTTTTATTATGGTGTCTTTTTTTCATACGCTGATTTTTATATAACTTTTTGTCATGGCAATGACTCAAGTTAGTTAAAGAGCCCTGAAGACTTGTACTGGATTTATTTAGGAGAATAATAGAATTTAAGGGCTAAATGTAGTATATCTTATTTTAGTATCAGGTTTAATGCTACCTGCTCTTGTAATATGGTTGATATAAGTAATTAATAACAGAAGATTAGCATGCACCTTTGCCTCATACCTTATTTGATATCATGCCTGATTTCATACATTCAGTTATATATGATAATCCTGTTTTCAGCATACAACTGCTGGTAAAAGCCACTTTGTGTTTACCACACAGGGTCTGAGTTTGCATCCTGCTTAAGATATACATGTTTGTAAACAGCTCTAAATAAGGTTGTAATATCCTTAAACTTTTTTTTGCAATAGAAAAGTATTCCAGCAACCTTTTTTTTTTTTTAAAAATAAACCTTATAAGCTCCATGATTTTATAAGGTTTATCTCATCGTCATCATCAAATTTTTTGTGTGTTCCCACGGGGATGGTGGTGCACAAGATATCATGATAGTACTACATTGCATGAAAAGTTCAAACAATTACTAATGTCTTATTAATAATTTTCCTTCAAATTAATGTTATCTTATGTTATATATTCTAAAACACTTACCGTATCAATTCACCAAGAACGTGGTCTTCATCTGAGTGTTTTTCTTACCATCCAGGCAAAAAACACTTGCTTTCCTTTCTCAGTATGCTGAAGTGACATTCCACCTTAGATTGGCTCTTCTCACACAGTCCTGAATGCTAACAATGTTGTGTCCCTTCCTGATATCCACATTTTTAATATTAGTATTACTCCAAGCCTCCATAGAGTCCGAAGACTCATCACTGGGGGTCAAACACTCACAGACTAGAATAACTCTTATACCTTGTTTTGAACACATTTAATATTGGAGTGTTCACTGACTCTGGCATTCCACTCATTCATCACCTGTTGAGCAAAAAATCTCTTTTTCACATCTTTTCTCACATGACTTTTGTACAGTTTCCAGGGATGACCTCTTGTTCTTGTATCACCCATGATCCTAGGCAATAATTGCCCTGTACCTATTTTTTGGTAGGCTCCTCTCACCAGCTTATATTTTTCTAATCATATCATCTCCCTCCTTCTTCTATCTGCCAAGCTCTGAAGACCACATTCCTTCAATCTGTCCTTATTCACAGTTATTCACCGATGCACTCTCTCTTTCTCTAATGTCCCATCACCAATATAGCCATATCTATGTATAGAAATCCTGATTAGAACTTATAGAGTTTTCCAGGGATGACCTCTTGTTCTTTCATTACTCATTATACTAGGCAGTAATTCCCCTGTACCTATTTTTTTGGTAGGCTCCTCTCACCAGCTTATGTGTTTTAATCATACCACCCCCCCTCCTCCTATCCACCAAGCTCTGTAGACCACATTCCCTTAATCTGTTCTCATACTCAATATTCCAGTCTTAAGACAGTCTTAGTTATTCACCTCTTCACTCTCTCTCCAATGTTTCCCATCACCAATATAGCTATGTTAGATCTGTGTACAGAAATCCAAACTAAGCCTAATTAGCACTTTATAGAGTGAAACTATCTCCTCCTTATCCACATATGTCAGTGTTCTTTGCATTATAAGAACAAATTTTTGGCTAACCTTTACAACTTTCATGATGTGTCCCAAGAACTTCAGTTTCCTATCTACCAAGATGCCTGAATCCTTTGCTTCCTCCACCTCCTGAGAAGCAAAGTTCCTCCAAATGGTAAATCTCATCTCTTCTAACCATAGTGCATAACTTTACATCTAGCAACAGTGACATGACATCCCCATTCTTCAGACCAAACTACCAACCTATTCAAATCCTCTTGTAACACCAACACATCATAACTTCCTGACATTGACTTCCTAATTTATCATCAGCAAACAACTGAATATATCCTTTCATATTGTTAACTATATCATTGATATGTAAGTTAAATAATAGCAGTCCCAGAACAGAACTTGGTGGCACTTCAATTGTGACCATTCTTTTTTGGAACACTGTACTTCCATACATACATAAATCATTGGATCCTTATTAGTCAACCAGCCTTGTAATCAAGGTATACAAAATGACTATCCATTCCCATTCTGCCAAATTTCAACAGTCGTTTATCATGTGGTTCTCGATCAAATGCTTTATCAAAATGCAAATAAATCACTGTATAAGCATCTCCTCTCCCCACCCATCCAATATCTAGTCACCATGTTATAAAATGTAACCAAATTATTAAAGCATGACATCCCCTTAACAAATCTCACAAAAGATTTCCATTCTCATCAATCTAAGTTTGCATTCTGTCTCTAACACCTTCAACACTACACTTAATATACACAATGACTTATGGTTTAATGCTACTGACTTGGATTCTACTTTATGCAGTGGCACTATTTTTCTTTCTTTCCACTCTTCTGGGACTGTTCCTGTTGTGAGACTTCTATTGAACAACCAAGTCAAGGGCACCACCAGCTCTTCTGTGCATTCAAATATGTAGAACACCTACATATTTGAGGGATGATATCTCATCAACTCCCACAGCAGTAACATCTATGTTACTTAATATTCTGAACACTTCCATTCTTGAACTGTAGTTTTCTGTTCTCCTTCCTATTCAACACTACCCTTAGTCCCCCCCCCCCATACACACATTAAGTATTTCAACCATATCTCCAGCAGATGTAACTCATGTTCTATCTCCAGCAACAAGTCAGTCTTCTATATTTTTTAGTCCTAAACAGTTCTTATATCCTTTCTTGTTTTTGCAAACATTGTCCTTAAAACTTTCATTTCCATTGCTTGTATTTTATTCATATCTGTTTGTGTTAGTTCCTATTTCTCTGCTGCATTAGTCAGAATGGGCAAAAAGTAACTTTTGTTAATCAAAAGCATTCCAGTTGGATCTCACTGTCCAAAGTATACTGTTACACTAACAAAAAAAAAAAAAAAAGTGTTTGGCCAGGTGGAATCCTCCTCATTATCTCCTGGTCTAAAATTCCATCACTACAAGTATACTTCCCATATATTTTAAGTTTTCACTACTCTTCAACTCTAGCACCATTAACTTTTGCATTTCCACCATGAATTAAAACAATGCTTTTCTTGCTCTCCATGCTGTTAAATGTAACCTGTGTCACATTGTTCCATTTATCCAGTTTCTTCTGTTCTTCTTCTGAATGTGCCCAAATCACCCCATCTGTAAACAATTTTCTGGTCATTATCGTTGTGTTCAGCAATGGAGATAAGACACTTCCTTGTTGCAGTCCATCTTTATGTGTAAACTACTCCAAATTTAGTCTTCACACAGCTCTTAGCTTTACATACATATTCTTTATCATGACTGTTTCTATGCCAACTTTGCCAGGCTTTGGCTTTTTCCCATTGAACCCATTTAAATGCTCTTTCCAAATCAAGAAATGCCATAAAAAGCTTTTTTCCAAATTTCTAGTGTCTTTCCATCATTTCTATTAAAACAAAAATCAGATCAGCAGTTGATCACCCTTTTCTAAAACCAAACTGCTCCTCTCTTAGGCCTTTCTCTTTATTATCTCTTATTCTTGTTGCCATTATCCTTTCATAAACCTTTGCACAGTGACACATTAATGTTATTCCTGTAGTTACTACACTCCCTTCTTTGAGCCTCTTTCATATTTGGAACAATAATTGCTTTGTTCCAATCCATCAGGTATCGCCTTCTTTCTCCAGATTAGTCGTCTAACAATGTCACATAATCATTTCAATCCTGTTCTACCAGAAGCTCAAATCAGTTGACTTATTTTCTTATTATCTCTCTTTCTCTCTTTCCCCCCCCCATCTCATCACTGTACTGATTCCAATTTTTTTCACTATGGCTTTCGTCTTTATTTAAAACATCTCTAAAATAATGCTGACATATTATCCTAATCTCTTTTCCAGTGGTCACAAGATTTCTATCCTCATTTATTAAAAATCCTGATCTTCATAAACCTACGAAAAGTTTTATTTTTTAACTGACCCTTCTTTAACTCTCTCATTCCACGAGCATGTTTATTTTCCTTTTCAGCTTTCACTGTTCTTCCACACACCTCTTCTGCTGTTCCTTACTCCTACCATCACATCTTGGAATTCTTCTCAAATCCTCATCTATTTTTTTGTAGCTAACTCGTGGGCCTCAGGCGAAATGGATTAGAGTATTCGGCCTCAGGCCAAATTCTCGCTTTACTTAAGACTGTTTCAATGTTCATAGCTTCTGCTATATATTTTTTTTACTTGCCATATTTATCTTCCACATACACCTTAAAAGTAGCTATAAGAAGCTTCTCATCTCCATGTAAAGCAACTGAAGGCAAACCTTTGATGTCCATGACTACCTTGCTCCATTCTTTATCAGGGATCATATAATCTGTTAGTGATTTTTGCCCATCATGCCAGCTATATATTTTTAATTCTGTGGTTTTGTCTTTTTTGAAACCAGATGTTTCCAGTTTTGATCCTTCCTCATTTCTTTGACCAAAACCAAATGGGCCCAAAATTTTTTCTATTCCTGTTATTTTTTTTCTCAGACCTGTGCATTAAGATCTCCTAAGATGATTGCACTCTTATTCTGAATAATACCTTCTCAGTGTTCTTCCAATAAAGCTTACATTTTTCTTTTCTTGTTTTGTCAATTTATCACCCTCAAACCTAAGACATCTAATTTCCTGTCCATCACTGTTTGGTGTTCCCATTCTGTAAGAGATGGGGGGGGGGAATTGAAAAGATTCACCCGGAGTCCTCAAAATACTGTATTTGTATTGGCTGGAGGCAGGGGAGAAGAAGAAGAGTAGGTATTAGTCCACAGATATAATATAACAGATGTATATTACATGAAGTAAGGTCACTTAGTGAGTCGTGAGAGTTTCCTCCCCCCCCCCTTCTATGTGCACAAAACTTGAATGCAGATCCTTGGTTATTTAGTTCCCATAATTTCTTGAACTATCTCTGTTCAAGTGTAAATCTTGTTCTATGATACTGAAATGAACTCACGACTGCATTCTCTTGGATATTTCTAAATTGTCCTTCCTGATCTTCATTTTTTTTTTTTTGTCACCTTTATCATCTTATTCCTCTATGCTAAACTTTCCTCTATTTCTAAGTTTTCTGAGTAGCCTTCTGAACATTCTATTTTGATAATTATCTTCTGTATTCTTTCTCAAAAATCTTCCTATGTCTTTTGTTTAGCTACTTTTACACATCACTTAGCTTTTCTAAATTTCAGTTTTCTTCTGTATTTTCTAAGGACACATGCTGATTTACTAGCTAAGAACTTTTGATAATTTATTCTTCTCTTTTTTTTTCAAAACTCTTTCTTTAACTTCTTGAGTTGACTCTGAAGTTCTAATTTTTTGTTTTTGAATATTTCTTTATCACTTGCTTTCGTGGCTGATTCAAAAATGTTTTCTTCAGGGTTTAGTATTATTATTACTAGTATCACTTGCCTCCATGGAGTCGGAAGACTCATAGTGGAAGGTTGAACATTCACAGACAACAATAACAATCATACCTGACCATAAATACATTTAATGTTATTCACTACCCACTCTGTAAGTGCATTTCACTCATTAATCACCTGCCAAGCAAAAATCTCTCTTCCTTATTCACATGACCTTTGTACAGTTTCCAGGAATTATCTCTCATTCTCACATCACCCATTATCCTATGCAGTAATTTCCCCTGTATCTATTTGATAGGCTCTCACCAACTTATGTCTCAATTATATCATCCCTCTTCTTCCTATCTCCCAAGCTTTGAAAACCACATTTCCTTAATTTCCTAAAACTCAATTTTCCAGAGTCCTGAGACAGTCTTAGTTATTTGCCTCTGCATTCTCCTCAATGTTTCCTTATCACCGGTATACTCAGGGGACCAGATCTGTGCACAGAAATCCACATAAGGCCTAATTAGCACCTTATAGAGTTGAACTATCACCTCCTTTATTCATAGATGCAGTGTTCTTTGCATTATAGCAGCTGTTTTCTGGATAATTCTTGCAACTTTTTCACTGTATCCCCTCTACTTTATAATTCCTTATCCACCTAGATCTTTAGTTCCCCCACCTCCTGAAGTAAAGTTCCTCCAATATGGTAAACTTCATTCCATCTTCTCATACCAAGCTGCATAATTTTATGCTTAGTAACATTAAAATCTCCATTCTTCAACCCAAATATATTCAAATCCTCATGTAAAAAAAAAAAATGTCTGAATTTCCTGACATTGCTCTTCCTAACTGAATATCATCAGCAAACAACTAAATTTCTCCTTTCACACTGTGAACTATATCATTGATATATAAGTTAAACAACAGTGGTTCCAAACAGAGCTCTGTGGTGCTGCACTTGTCATCTTCCTGTTTTTGGCGCATTGCATTTCCATACATATCACTCTCTGGCTCCTATCAGTCAATCATTCCTATAATGAAGCTACCAAATGACTATCTGTCCCTATCTTTTTCGATTTCAGCATGATACTCAATTCAAATCCTTTAGCAAAAGCCAGATAAATCACAGTATAAGCATCTTTTTTGTCCAGTACTCTAGTCACCCTATTATAAAATATAACCAATTACTAAAGCATGACCTCCCCTTAACAAACCTATGCTGTTCTCTTGAAAGATTTCCTTTCTCTGCAATCCAGGTTTGTATTCTGGCTCTAACCAGCCTCTCTGACACCCTCACCACTACACTTGATAAACCCACTCTCATATTCAATATTATTTCTCGTTTTATACATAGTACTATGAGAGATTTGCTCCAGTCAATCAGAATTTGACCGTTGGACTAGGCCTGAATTACTTGTAGCGATTGTAAATTTTTATATCTCCACATGTAATAATTTCTGCTTGAATATCATCTACTCCAGGTGCCTTTCCAGATTTCAGTTTTCTTTTGGATTTTTTACCTCACAGAGTGATATATATATATATATATATATATGTAGAAAGTATTTTTACCTTGGGTATAAATATGTTAAAGATACCAAGCAATTTTAAACTTTAAACCTGGTTTTACTCTATTTCCCAAGTAAGCAAACAGACTAAGAGTCAAGTTTGCGCCTGCAATTGATGCAAGTCTAACTGATCCCACAGGTAGTGCAGGATCAGGGCAACTCGTGGCAAAGGTGGAACAAGCTCCGATCACTAATCTTAATATTTACCCTTAATGCCAAAACACATCTCCAAGAAGGGGATGTATAATGTTTTGTATTAAAGGCAAGGAGCCACTACCCAGACCGGTTTCGACCTTTATTGAGGTCTCGTCAGTGGGAGCTAGGCTTTGAAATACCAAGATTTAGTAATGCAGAGCTTGTAAGTATTTCGCCAAAACAAGTTACCATAAGGTGTTTTAACCTTATTAAATAAAAATCTCTGGAGGAGATATAAATGTAGAAAGTATTTTTTATAAAATATATAAAGATATAAAGGTCGAAACCGGTCTGGGTAGTGGCTCCTTGCCTTTAATACAAAACATCATACATCCCCTTCTTGGAGATGTGTTTTGGCATTAAGGGTAAATATTAAGATTAGTGATCGGAGCTTGTTCCACCTTTGCCACGAGTTGCCCTGATCCTGCACTACCTGTGGGATCAGTTAGACTTGCATCAATTGCAGGCGCAAACTTGACTCTTAGTCTGTTTGCTTACTTGGGAAATAGAGTAAAACCAGGTTTAAAGTTTAAAATTGCTTGGTATCTTTAACATATATATATATATATATATATATCACTGTGCACATATATATATATCACTGTGCATATATACAGGGTGTTCGGGATAAATTTGACATATTTATAATTAATTATATTTTTCCGTAAGTTACATGTATTAACACACACTTCTCTTCATTTAAAAGTTTGGACCCTTCTTCATTCATATACAAGATGTCAGAAAGGATGGA
>NW_028328236.1:0-20822 GCF_054136105.1 Typopeltis vanoorti
GTTAAACCACACAACCATTTAACACATATTAGATTATAAAATTCATGCAATAAACCTCACAGTGTACTTAACATTAAGTTAATTTATAAGGAGGTTTTCTGTGACATTGCTATACAACATTTGTGCACTATGATCACAAGTAATATAAACTCATCCTTTAAGTGTAGCAACTTAAATCTTGTCTAGCTGCATAAACTCTTTATTAGCCCTATTCCCTCTCTTACAATTAAACACACATTGAATATCCAAACACGAATATAAGCATACTCTTCTCCCTCAACACTTTTGATTTAGAAACCGCCTGTTTACAAACACTTAAACAACACCCACAATTCCGATATACACTCTAACAAAGATACAAAAGCTGTTGCTTACTCACATAACCAGGAGTGAACTGTCCAAAAATTTTACAACAAACCACCTCAGGTCTTGGTCATTCCTTTCCTCGAAAATTTTTCTTGCTGTTAGGATTTTCGCTGGCGATAATCTTATAGAAACTACCGACATCGGAAATTCTCAGATTTGCCACTATCCGACCTCTACTGCCTAGAACAGCGCTTCCCACACTGTGGGCCACGAAGTTTTGTTGAGGGAACCGTGAAATAATGAAAACAAATTTAAAATGTTTTAAGACTAAGTGGTTTTTTTTTTAATCTTAAAATAAACGTATTTAATTTTAATTATTTCTTTTTTGTTATTTTTTTATATTTTAATAGAAAAAAAAATTAAACATTGGTGTGGTTCGCAAATTTTGCTTCCTACATATTTCGGCGCTTAATGAATATTAGTAAATATATGCTTATTCATATAAGTTTCATTTCAAATGTATTGATTAAAAGCACAAAAAGCTTACAAACGCAAAATCTTGAATATAAATACAATAAGTATTATAATAATATATATCTGAATTACGATTTTTTTCAATGGGGGGGGGCGTGAAATCTTTTAATTTTTCTAAAGGAGCCCTTTATATCCATAAGTTTGGGAAGCACTGGCCTAGAGAACGCAGGCAACAGGAATTCGGCTGGACACTCGGAGACAGCCGACATCTTGAACACAACCAGCTCGTGTAGGAGATCGCCGACGATTACGGGAACACGGACCGACTACCAAAGGGAAATGCCTTGAAGACGACTGCAGAAAAACGAGAGCGAGCTGATATTTGACATTCATGGCATTAGGGGTGAGGCTAGATGCTTTTCATATTCCCTGCTACCTGTTAGTGACACAGTGAGGAAAAAAAAAATTATTTGCTCTTCATGAATTAGGCGTGGAGATTATGTATCGCTACTGGATATTAAAATGACTTTTGGTCTTTTATCTTTTATGTTTGAATAGTTCCGTTGCATCGTAGGTTATAGCTTGCTGAACCAGATCAATGGGGTGTTTTGACGTTTTTAGGAAAAACTTTGTTGCTAAAGATTGCAGGTAAGAGAAGATATAAGGAATAATTGTATCTCGATGACGGTGATTGTTTCTGATGAACTATGGAGAGTTTAGACCACTTGTTTTGTACACGTTGCAGTTCAAGAATATTAGTATTGGAGGTATGGCTCTAGGCCGGAGAGGTATAAGTGATTAGGTACGAATCGTCAGCTGGAATTAGAGCAATTTGTGTCTGATGTTTAACTTGCTGTTCCTGTTAATTATGGGATTAGTCTGGGCGATGGGTTTAGATGGCTTTGCACACATATACTTGATGTGCTAGTTAAAATTTAATTTTTTGTCCATCATTACACCAAGGTGTTTCTGTGTGCCAGAGAATTTTAGTATTGAACAGTAAGACATCTCCAGCAGGGGATATCGATCTTTTCGCGAAGAGAATGACTGTGTTCTTTTAGGGATTTACTTGTAGTCTCCATTTGGAGAACCATTTCTCTGACTTTAGATCGTTTTCTTGAAGTTTTTTAGTAACAAGGTGTGGCCAAAGAGATTTGGCTAATAATGCTGTATCATCTGCATATAGGATATAGGTCTATGATGGACGACATTGGGTTATGCAGAATATCTGACACGTATATAGAGAAAAGTACGGAGCCAATACGGATCCTTGCGGAATTCCGGCCAAGACATGGTGCTGGGCTGAGGTTGTACCATTTATCTTGACTTGTATGCTTATATTCTGTAGATATGATCTAATTAGTTGTACTATTTTCAATGAGATACTGGCTGAGATAAGTTTACGTAGCATCCAAAGGGAAAAATTTTGTCAAACGCTTTGGATAAATCAAGAAAAACAGCTCCAGTGTATTGATGCCAGTTGTAGCTGGCCGTGATATATTCAACTATTCTGAGAATTTGTTGAGTAGTGCTATGGTACTACTCAACAAAAGTCGAATACTAAATTGTTCTTTTGGAAGGATGTTTAGTTTATTTACTGAAGCTGGGAGTCGTGAGAGGATGACTTTCTCTGCAATTTTACCCAAGTTCGAGATGAGACTGATGGGACGATAATTTTGAAGCAGTTGTGTGTCCTGTTTTAGTCACTTTTGCAATGTGCCCCCAAAACTTCAATTCCCATTCCACCAACACTCCCAAAACCCTGGCCTCATCAATCTCCTGGAGTACAGTTCCACCAATGCGATATACTGCTGCTATTCTTTTCACCCCAAAGTGCATAACCTTACACTTTGGCACATTAAATTGACATCCATTTTTCCTAGCCCTGTCCTCCAAACTATCCATGTTATCCTGTAAAATTTTGACATCCTGTTGTGCACTCATAACTGCTCTACCCAACTTTGCATCATCAGCAAACAAGTGAACACTTCCTCTCAGATCCTATCCTATATCGTTAATGAACAAATTAGAAAGTAGTGGTCCAAGAACAGAACCCTGCAGCACACCACACAAGCCATCTTTTAGACTCCACTCCTGAATAAATCACTCTCTGGTATCTCTCCTTCAACCACCCTCCTATCCATCTCACCAACCCTATATCTATCCCCATCTGCTCCAGTTTACTGATTAGGGTTCCATGTGGTATCCTATCAAAGGCCTTGGCAAGGTCCTGTAGTATCACTGTAAACCCATTACCCCTATCCAGTTCAGCCGTCACTGTGTTATAAAACGTGAGCAAGTTACTGAGGCATGATCTTCCCTTCAAAAAATCATGTTGTCCACCATACAATATCCCATTTTCATCTATCCAATCCTGTATTCTTTTCTTGACTAATTTCTCTAAGACCTTGACAATGATTCCTGATATGCTAATCGGTCGGTAATTTACAACAGCAGTCTTGGAACTATTTTCCCCTCTTTCCACCCCCTCGGGACTAACCCAAACCCGAGACTCAAATTAAACAAAATGATCAAGGGTACCTGACAATTCTTTAGCTGCTTCTCGTATGACACGAGCTGGTATACCATCCAATCCCATAGAGGTATTGACATTGAGGTTATGCAATAGACTACTCACCTCCACTTCATTCACCACAATTCCCGTATAATCTACTGGTTTATTCATTTCTGCAATGTCACCACCTGGATGATATACTTTTGCAAAGTGCTCACTCAGTAACTCAACTATCTCAACTGATTCAGTTACCTCCCTACCATCGGCATTCTTTAAAATCAATCTGCCATGTACATTTTCCCTTTTACTTGCTACATATCTAAAAAACTGTTTAGGATTCTCTTTAGCCTGCATGGCCAATGTTCTTTCGAAATCCTTTTTTGCTTTTCTTACCACACTCGTTACCCTTCTGGCCTGCACTTTAAACCGTTCATGTGCCTGCCTGTCACCTTTCTCCTTAAATTCCCTCCATAGTTGTTTCTTTTTTTGCAGCTCAAGCTTATTGGTGTTATTCATCCATTTAACCCCTACTTGATTTATTATTCGGACTCTAGGTATGCAGTAGGCCATTGCTTTATGCAAGCACTTCTTAACTACCTCCCATGCACTGTCAACTTCTAGTCCTTGCAGTTGTACATGCCATGGCACTGAACCAATCAAACTCCTAAGCTAGTCATACTTCCCAGCCTGATAATTCCACATGTACCCTGTCTTAATTGAAAATTCTACACCTTTAACCACCTTACAAGTCAAGACCCTATGATCACTCTCAACGATTGGTGGCAATGTGGTCATATTTGTTACAGCCAAATCCTCAGATGTAATTATTAGGTCAAGCACTCTCTGATCCCTAGTATTTTCCATTACATGCTGTCGCAGATAGTTATCCCTTAATAACCGCATAAAATCCAATTCCTTCCTCCCGTGTGTCCTCTCCTCACTCCAATCAATGCGAATATAGTTGAAATCTCCCATAATAATCATCCTCCTTCCACTCATTTCTTCTATTTGCTTGTGCATACTGTCACAACCATCATTTCCATCACCTGGTCTATAGCAGCACCCAATTGTATATTTTGTTCTGCTAGCCACAATCTAACACCAAATGGCCTCAAATGTTCTCTTTTCTCTATCCTGCAATTCAACTTCTATTCTCCTTGGCTGCAGCTCATCAGCTATCATCAACAATACTCCTCCCGCATTTTATTCTCCCTGTCATTCCCTAACAGACTATACCTATCACATTCAATCCCACTAGCTATATCATCTACTGTCAGCCATGTTTCACTAATACCAATAACCTGTGGTCTGGAAGTGCCAACCATGGCCAAAAACTCTTCCTTCTTGTTCCTAATATTCCTAGCATTAGTGTAAATGAATTTAAGACCCTCATTAGCCCCAACCCTACCTTGATGCCTTATATTAACTATCCCACTCTGACTTGTCCTTATTTGCTTGGGTATATTATATTCATTCTTACATTCAACTGCCTCTCTGAGGACTGTATATCTACCCCCCCTTAATAAATCTAGTTTCCCTGAATTTGCACATCCACCACATTCAGCAACACTTTCTCAAGTCTTCTTACACCGTAACAATTCTAATGCAAGCCATCCATCTTATATTGATCCTTTTGCCCATCGAACTCACTCCACACATCCACAAATTCCACACCACTCGTCATACATAACCTACGCATAAAGTCATTCGCAATTATGGCCCTCCTTTTAAACATTTCACTGTCATACCGTGGCAAAAGACTAATCATTCTAACTCTCTCTCTTTTCTTTTGCTACCTCAAACAATTCATTCAAGTGTTCTATCATTTCCATTTTGTCTCCTTTCAAATCATTCGTACCTGCTGCAACAATTAATTCTTTCACCCTTTCCTTTTGCTCTCTAATAGACTCAGTTACATCCTTTATGGTCGCACCGGGTTGGTACGATTTTGTCAAATCCTCTACTATCACACATCGTACTAACGAGTCTCCATACAGCACTCTATCCTTCATTTTGTTCATGTTCACACACATTCCTCTATTTTTCCTGTCATACTTTTTATTACTGGCTGGTTCATTCAGTCGACTTTTGCTCATACGCTCTAGCTGCTGTTTTGCCCTTTGTATCGCACCATTCAACAACGCGATCTCACTCATTGCATCTATCTCATCTTTTTTATTCTCTGTAAAACCATTAATACTATCATTCGCACTTTCTACATTTCCACTCTCACAATTCTCTGGTACAACCTTGCCGTTTCTTATCATATCCCTATTTTCTTCATTCTGAAGTTTGACAAAAATATCACACTCACGATCCGAAATACTGTTCCTAATATTACAATTTCTCATTCTCCCTATATTTTCTACACACATTCAATCCTTTATTATCATCTATCCACACTCCGACTTTCACTCCACAAAGCGTACATTTCGCAGCTAGTACACTGAATCATCTCTTTTATACTACCGTTCTTTGATAAAGATGGCGAACCATCGTTACTGGCCGCCATTTTCCTTCGTGCTAGAGCCATACTTACTTGCAACGTATTTTATCAAATTATAACACACCAAAAACACACAAACGGACGCACTAAGAGACGCAAGGCAAACAAAACTACGCATTATTAAGTAAATTTATCAACGATAACTGAAAATAATACTTA
Source organism: Typopeltis vanoorti (assembly GCF_054136105.1). Lineage (NCBI taxonomy): Eukaryota > Metazoa > Arthropoda > Arachnida > Uropygi > Thelyphonidae > Typopeltis > Typopeltis vanoorti. The sequence goes on from NW_028328236.1 coordinate 5,961, forward strand.
TCTTATCTGGAGATTTCACGAACACTACACACTACGAATCCCTCTAGCGGCGACAGCCCCAATAAAATATGTTATAAAGACACACAAAATACTCTAAAAACACGAAAATCGTTCTAATATACTATAAAACCAATTTTCTAAGGAAAAACACACACAAAAAAAACCAAAAATCACCAATTTTACACGAGCGCTAAATTACACAGACCAATCACCATATAACCTCGAACCCAAATCCTATATATTCATCATGTTATTTTCTTTATATTTTATTTCAGCAGGTGATGTGAGTGCATTATTGTCAGCACTGATATCAGGGAGATCTAATGAGTGTCTGACCTGTCTATGAATTTTAGACAGGTGATCGAAGTCTATGTTTTCATATGTAGGTTTGCACTGCTCTTCTAAATTTTTTTGGTATGGCTTCTGTCTTTTCTAAGTCTGTGGGAAAAATTTTTCCCACAGACTTAAAAAAGACAAGACTGGAAAAGACTCTGGTCAGAAAGTAAAGGGGAATGGAGTCTTCCTTTCTTTCTGATATTACTCAGTAGTCCCAAGATAGAGTGATCAGAAGGTAAGATGGAAGTTAACTTTTCTTTCAATACTTGATCTCTGTAAGCAATGAGTGTATCTCGCACTGCAACATTAAGTCTGCAATAAATTGTTTTGTCTTGTGGTGCGCGTGTATTGGGAAATCTTTTCCTTGCTCTGTTTTTTTTTCACTGATCAAGTTCATAATGTCTTCTGGCAGACCACCAGACTTGGGGACTGGTTTGTAGGAGGTGGCCATCATTATAGTGGAGTTAATTTGTTGGGTGAGACTTGTGACTTGGGAGAGTCACACGAGCTAAGAACTACCAACTCCTTATGTACCATACTTATTCCTTTATTCTCATGGTCTGCTCTTCAGGGATGAGCGTATAGCGTTGACGTCAAAGCTGCCCGTTTCGTTAACAACATGTAACCTCATGACCTTGGGCAGATATTTGCCATTGCTAAACTTGTTTACAATTACGTCGACCAATATTCACTTTTACAGCAGTTCTTATAACATTACATTCAGCACATAATATTTTTCTCATTACATTTTAAATATTAGGATATGCTGAGAGAAATAAAATTATGAAAAATTGGTTGCGAAAAATAAACATAGTAAATTATTAATTTTTTTATTTCGCAACAGATTTTACAAATTTATGGTAAATATAATTTTTTTTAGATTTTAGAACATGTCATGTTTTAATATAAGTTAAATTTACATTTTCACTGTTAAAAATGTAAACCTACTTTTTAGAACGAAACTTATCTGCTTTCTTCTTCTTCATCGTCCATGATCTCTTATGCTTTTAAGCGTCGAGATTTTGCCAAAGAGATTTCCATGCCGTCCTGTCCAAGGTTTGTTGTTTTGCTTCTTTCCAATTAATTCCCTTCTTTTCCAATTTTTCTTTAATTTCCTTTTACCAACCTTTCCTTGGTCTGCCTATGTTTCTTTTTCCTATTTTCTAGCTTTCGTATACAGTTTTTGCTATTCTTCCTTCTTCCATTCGATTGAGATGTCCAAACCATCTCATTTGGGCTTGTGTTATGAATTGATTCAGAGGTGCAACTTGAAGGCTGTCTCATATGGTTTGATTTCTTATTCGGTCTAGTCTTGTTTTTTGTGCCACTTTCCTGAGATATTTCATTTCAATTGTTTGTAGTTTATTTGTGTTTCCTGTTGTTAAATACCAAGACTCACAACTGTATGTTAATGTTGGTAGAAACACTGAACGGTACACTGCCATTTTGGTATTTTGGGTGACTTCTTTCTTATCTAGGAGTGGGCCTTTCATTGCATAGAATTGCTTTGTTCCCCCTCTTATCCTGTTGTTAATTTCTGTGTCTAGTCTACCATCTTCTTGTATATATGATCCCAAGTATTTAAAGGAGTGGACTTGTTCCAGTTGGTGATTCTCTATTTTTATTGTGTGTTTTTGTTGATTTCTAGATATGATCATTGTTTTCGTTTTATTTATATTTATGGTCATATTCCTTTTCTTTGTTTCTTCATGCCAAATGTTGATATTGTACTGCAGATCTTCAGCTGTATTTGCTAGAATCACTACATCATCTGCAAAAGCCATATGTGAAATCCTAGTTTCTTTCAGTTTCCTGTATCCTAAGTGGAACTTTTTTGTTTTTGTTTGGCATGCCTTTAAAATTTCATCCATTACTACGATGAAGAGAAGAGGGCTGAGGATACAGCCTTGCCTCACTCCTACATTTGTTTCAAATTGTTTTGATCTATTATTACAGGTTCTTACATAATTTCTATTACTTTTGTAGAGGCTTTGTATGGCTGCTATTAAGTTATCTTGTATCTTGTTTTTCTTTAATTTTTGCCATATTAAGTGTCTGGGAACTCGGTCAAAGGCCTTTTCAAAATCTATAAAACATGAATGTAGTTCTTTTCCATATTCCAATGTGAACCTACTTTTTAGAACGAAACTTATCTGCTTTCATAATCGAAAAATCAAAAATATCTCGCTTTTGCAAAATCACAAAAATTCCAGTTTAGTGTAATTTCTGAGCGATTTCCTATTGAATTCAAATCATGATAACACCTTCCAATCGACTTTCGGGCATTGCAGAACGTAAATGTTTAAATAAGCTTTAGTTTTGAAAGACTACGCTCACTGATTGCACCTGTTACAATTCTACTGTAACATCAGCAGCAAAGTTATTTTTAACTATATAACGTTGCACTTCAGTTGGCTGTGTAATTTCTGTTAGTAACTGGGAAAATATTCTTAATTAATCAAATAGTTCAATGGCATCAATGTCTGTGTTTTCTTAATGCTTTAGAATACTTTCTAAATTTTTACATTTGTTTAAGGGCTCATTTTCCCCGTCAGATTTCAATTAGGGATACTATATAAAAACGAAAAATTCACATTTCTCGATTTTTTATTATTATTTATTTATTTCATATTATTTATTTATTTATTTATTTTGTTCTTCCAATTGCTCAAATCTTTCGTGGATAGAACTCGTTGCTACATGAATAATAAGAAAGAAAAACTTTCTTTTAAATTTAGTTTTGCGATCAGAAATAGGCTCATCTTTTGCTTCATAATCATATTTTTTCTGCCAATGCGTTCATTTGTACTTACAAATGAACGCATTGGCAGATATATATTGGCAGATATATAAATAATCATAAAGCATTACTTTCAAGTATAATATTAATATATAATAAAAACAATATTTCTTAGGTTGTGTTGATGGTATCTGTGATATCAATGAATTTTAGAACAATAAAGTTATTGATATTTTATGAACGACTTTGAATCTAGATCCCAGCGGGTCGTACTTAGTGGTTTGGGAGTTAAAGTTATAACATGTTTTTCTAAGCATTCCCCAACGTACTGTTGATGCTGAGAAAAACACGTAAAATTTCTGAATTGTTTCAAAGAATGAAATTCCTTCACTAGATGACATAGCAGCATCATTGACAACTGAGTTCAGGGAATGAGAAGAGTAAGGTACTAAAAAAAAGCTCTTGAGTTTAAATCCCTAATGTGTTGTTGAACTCCTGAATGTTTTCCTTTCATGTTTGATCCATTGTCGTAAAATATCCACTCATGTTTGCAATAGGGATATTCACATCTGACAATTTTTTAAGAATACATTCAGTTTTAACTGAACCCGAAGTGGCTAGCTTCTTCAAGAATGAAATCGCAGTTCTCATGGATATTGATATTACCTGGATTCATCTTAACAAATCTTTCAAGTGGTGTTAATTGTTCAATATGACTTACTCGAGAGTACAGTCTGCAACTATACTGTAATATTTAGCATTCTGCACCATAGAAATTATTTTCCTCTTTTATGGCTCCAGAGAGGAGAGAAATCAATTCATTTTGAAAGTTTTTACAAAGATAATGTTGGGCCGATCCACGAGGAACTCTCAGTAAATGTTCATACAATGCATTTTCGAATGTGGCAATTAATTCAGTAAACTGTAAAAAATTCCCGTTATCATAAACAAACAATTTATCGGATGTTCCACGAAGGACTAAACGTTGTTGAGCTAAAAACTGAACAATGGCAATTAGACGTTCTATTGAGCTCATCCAATGCCGAGCATTTAAAAATTTTATTGCTTTTAATCAATCATCTGTTCTAATTTTAGCCTATTCGTCTTCTTTAAGATATAATTGCGGCTGGTCGTTATATCCCTCAAAAGTGAGTAAAATTTCATTAGTGAAAAACAGAAAAAATACCGAATCTTTTTCCTTAGGATAAACAAACCATGACCGATTAATATGTTCTCCACTGCTTAATTCCCTAGTTCAATGATTTAATGAAAATTGCCGACCATTAGAGTTGCGCGGGGTACAGCCTTTGGCGACATCAAAAAGTGATATGGAAAATCACATCACTTTTTGTTCTCGCCGGAGGATCCTTCATTACGATTTCCAGTCTCTCAGCATCACCTAAAAAGGGATTTTCCTGGATCAGTGTTAATTTCAACTTCATCAGTTAATTTTTTTTTGAAGAGGATGATTGTGGGAAGTTTTTCCAATTGACTATACTATAATAAAAGATACCAAGAAGTATCTGATTTAATTTTTTATCCAAGTGTAGGCAAACAAAATAGTTTGCACCATGTATATGTAATCAGAATAGGGCAACGCGTATATAAAAGTTAATGACTTGCCTTAGTATCCCATATTTCGAAATACATATACTTATAGGTATATATAATGCTATGCATTATGGGAAGGGTCACTACCCAAACCGGTTTCCATGATTGTGTGAGGGGATTACCTCTCCAAACACTCGTCAGATCCCTCAGATCACCCAACAATGAGCGAACTGAGTGATCATTTAACTCTGCCTGCCTGTGCTCAAAGACAGGCTCATGTACCAGCAAAACTAATGCCTTTAGCATCGTATCATAGTTTGGTTAAATTCCAAAAATCCTTCCTTATATTTTTATTTTCGTAAACAAACCTAATGGCAAGTTAAAGCTGCTCTATTCCAGCAATACCTGCAGTTTCAGTTTCGTTAACTAAGACTGAAAATTCAATAGATATCTATTGGATTTTCAGCAGATACAATTTTTCGTATTTCCATTTCACAATGTTCTATTGGTTGATGTTCAATTCTTATATTTGGATGATGATCTTTTAAAATTAAGTCTCCCACTTCTATCCGAAATTAAAATAAATCATGTAAATTTCCAGATTCACTCCTTTTCCTTCATAACGGTAAATGATATGTGGCACGAAATACAATTGCTGATAAATAAAACTAATATAATTCTATTGGACTCTAGAGTTTTTTATATTGATTTATCAATTTGACAAATTATATATTTTTCTAGATGTTTGTGGATTGTTATAAAATTCTGTGCATCAGCAACAAGTTCTTTGCGCCATTGAGATGATATATGATTTCTGGTGGCTTGGTTAACGTATTTATGTTTTATAAATGCGCCTTGACAGCCGCGATGTATTTTGGTACAAACAAAACGCACCTTTTTAGAGTTTTTAATAACACAACCGGGATGAGTCTTCCTATAACCAAGCTGGTGAGTATACCTCTAACTGTCTCTTACCAGAAGAATCTGTTTTGAAATCATAGTCCTTGTTGGGAACATAAGTATAGAGAAGATTTCGAATTTTAAAATTGGTGTTATAGCGGATACTAAAATATCAGAACCAATTGCATATTCTATAAATTATTTCATGAAATTTTGAATGTATGTTCCAAGAATCGGTTCAACTTTTGTATCAGAAGGCATACATTTTTCCTTCTCAATTTCTATTTTCTCCTTTTTTGCATTTTTTTTTCTATGGAAGAAAATAATTCCCGATATCCAGTGCTTTTTTCCTAGAAAAAGAGATGCCGGAATTAACATCTTGTTAAGCTTTTTATTAAAGAAAACGATATAAAATCTTAATTTAATGAAATATAAAGCTGCTTTTGCTATCACGGAGTCGCATAAATGAATTAAATATAACTTATCTTCAGTGTTTTTTTATTTTAGACATGATCAAATGTAAAATTAAACAAACAAATTAAAATATACAAACATATACATAAGTAAATTTGTAAAAACATTACATAATTAGAGAAGTTCATAATGTTTTCCAAAGTTTTGTGAAATTCTCGTCGAACAAATCGTCTAAACTCCTTTTTTTCCTCTTAGTATCTAAGGCCGAACGTCGTCTTCTAAGTAATCACAGATCAATATACTGTGAAAGATCGAAAAGTCTTAACGGTGGTCCTACGAGTTTGATGAATAAAAGTGCCGAAACTGTTTTATTCTTGAACGAAGCTCTTGTTGGGGTGATAATTAAATTCATCTGCGAAAATCTGAGTTCTCATTCACTTTATGAAATGGGAATGGTATTCAGAGCATGTACCAAACGCAATACTTTTTCTGGGTATGTCTTATCGAGAATGTATTCACGGAATACACGAATCATTTCTCTTTCATTTACTTGTAGTCGGATTGACAAATTTCTAATTTCCGCCTCTCCGAATACTAGCTGAGCATTAACATTGCAGGCCAATGTTTTTGGTCAATCACGCAAGCCCAAAGTGGGCTCGCGTGCTTGACCGTGAGCTCAACATCTTCGCTATCAAGCCAACTCTTTTCAACTGACTCTTTCAATTTGGTATAAAATGTTTTTGGGTTAATAGGAGGATTATTTTTTGGAGCTTTTTCGTGAAGTAAAACTCCCAGAAAGCGTAGATCGCGTACAGCAGCTGCAGAACATCTATAATAGGGTCCAAAATTCTGTCTTCTTTCTTCAAAAACTTGTACAAGTGCATTTATTTTCTGATTTGCCATGTAAAGGTTCATGCCACTGTCTTGCAGGTCCAAACTTAATTCAGGCAATTCTTGGGGAGCGTTACACATCAATCCTAGATCCAATAAAACGTCTGTAGATGTTATTTTCATCTTAGGCCATCATAACTACATTTATCATTTTTATCTCTGCAAGGATCATGCATCACATCTTCAAAATGATGCACTAGAGATTCAAAATTATTCCATACAGCTAAAACTGAACGGATACTAGATGACACCCATTGAGTACTTAAAATTCTTCCAATTTTCAGCAGCTCGATCTCAAGTGATTCTGCACATAATTGCAACTCTCTACTGTTTTATTTTTGGCAAAGCATGGTATAGGACATAAAGTTTATCAATAAATTATTTGAATCTATTGATTCCTGAAATTTCCTTTACAGCATCACTTACTGATAATTCTAGTCTGTGATTAACAAAATGGCAACTATAATAGAAGGAAATTTTTCTGACAGCAATTTTTTGACTCCACTTTTACACCCTAACATTACAGCAGCGCCATCGGCTGCTAGAGAAACTAAATATATATTTTTAATAATCTTTGCCATCCCATAATAGTTAAGACATTGGAGTAAGGAATCAAATACACTTTTTGCCGTTATGTTTTCAAGTTCGATCCAGTCCAAATATAAATTTATTGGTGAATAAAATTCCAACACCTTCGATACAGCATCGAATATACACTCTGAGAGTGGTTTTATTGCTTATTGTTGTTGATTCATCAATTATCAATGAAATTATATTTTTGGATTGTAAGATTTCTTTAAACACATTTTTTCTCATTCCTTCACTTACATGATTCACAATATTAATACATGCATTTGTTGAATGAAGAATATGACCAATTTTCAATTCCGTATAGTTCTTGCAGATCAATTTCACTTTAAAATTATGGAATGATTGGCTTTCCTTTGTTACTTTATAGGCAGTTCGAAAACTTTTTGCGGTTAATTCTTTTTCAGGAGATAAGGATTTATAAAAAAAAAACATTTTCAAGGGTCTTTTTTTCGGATTCAGAAACAATTTTTAACGCTGCTTTGTGTACAGGAGATTTTCTGTGATCGAACATTTTTTTTTTTTTTTTCTCGAAGTAAGCTAATTTGTAGCTTCCTATCTTTGCCAGAATATGTAATCTCAGTGTTGGCCCATTCTTTGGAAATTTTCATTCCCATCTTTTTTCAGTTCCAAGAGTTCTAACTTTTCTGCAAAGTGTACAGCCAAGTTTCATTTTGCAAATATACATCCATTCATTTTTCGAGCAAAAATCTTTTTTTTTTTATCTAATGTCCATTAATTCCGCCAGTCATTTTCAGTTTGGCCTTGCTCCTCAAGATTAGCTTGAGATGATTCGAAAACATCAACTGGCACCATTATTTCCATATTTGTTGACGTCGTGTCTGTTATTATTCTGGGCTTTATATTAATGGGACCGGTGATTGGTAATTGGAAATCTTTTTCATTTTCAAACTTGGGGTCAGACTTTTACACTAAAAGGTAAATAAAAAAATACTAAACGGATAAATAACGTTAAATCTACATCAATTAGCTAAAGACATTTTTTAGATAAATATGTCTTTTACGGAAAATCTTTCGCATATTGTAAATCACAGGTCCATACAGCCACAAACGTAGATGTAATTGCGTGCACATGCGTGTTACCAGGCGACGCCTGGTAACACGCATGCGCACGTGTTCCGGTGCTTTACGCCAGAAAAAAAGCATTGCTGATACCCATTCTGGACGAGGGGAAACATAAAGAGGATATATTTTTTAGAATGAAACTATAAATACATTACTTTCATTCTCGTAACTACCGTGAGACGCGATGAATTTGTCCCAACGTTGCGTCCACTTCTTAAACACATGTGAGAGTCCGTTTTTTGAGAGTTCTTTCAAAACCGCCTCCGCAGCTTTTACACATGCATTGTTGCTTTCGAAATGGCGGCCTCTTAGTGGTTTCTTGAGCTGAGGAAACAGCCAGAAATCGCACGGTGCGAGATCAGGTCTGTATGGAGGGTGTGGTAGGATAACTATGTTGTTCTTCTGCAAAACGTCCACTACACAACCAGCAATATGTGGCCTTGCATTATCGTGGTGCAATAAGAAGCCATTCTTCAGCAATGGACGCTTCCTTTTCACGTGCTGTACCATTGTCCGTAAAACATCCGCATAGTATGAGCCGTTTACAGTATTCCCGGGTTCTAAAGCGTGTTGGTAAAGAATGCTTTCGTAGTCAAAAAACATTATGGCCATAACTTTACCAGCCGATTTTACAGTTTTTGCTTTCTTGGGGGTAGGCGAAGACGGATGCTTCCATTCACTGCTTTGTTGTTTCATTGTAGGGTCATAGTGATACAACCAAGCTTCATCTGTTGTAATGATGCGTTTTAAGAAGTTGTCACCTTCTTGTTCCAGTCTTTCTTTCCATTCTGTGCACACATCCACTCGATGCTGCATTTGCTCCGGTGTCAAGAGTTTGGGAATCCATCGGGCGCAAACATGTTTCAATCCCAAATGTTCAGCCATGATTGAATGAAAACTTCCCACAGAAATGTCCAGGATAACATGCAGCTGGTGTACTCTAATTCTGCGATACTTGTTGATGATAATTGCTCTATGTTGATCATTGTCTCTGTGATGGACGTTGAAGGTCTTACCTCACGTTCAAGTTCTTCCACATTTTGCCTTCCTTCCTTAAAAGTTTTATGCCAACGAAAAGCACTTGTCCTCGACATTGCTTCATCGTGGAAAGCTTCGCGTATCATGTTAAAAGTGTCCGATGCCGATTTTTGGAAACGCACACAAAATTTAATTGCATAACGCTGTTCCACGGACGCTTCTATTTCGACGATTGGTCGCGATTAGAAAGCGCGCCGAAACAAGCTTGCATTTAGTCACGTGATATTCTGGCACATCACACCGTATACGCCATCTATCAACCTCTTTTGTTAATACAGACAGCAACATTTCTTTATTCCACAGAAATTAATATTGTGATGAGTGGTTTCGCGACAGTAAAATTAGTCATTACTTATTGAACAGCCCTCGTATATATAAGAATTCATATTTACTCGGTTAATATGATATGAAAATTAATAAAGTTTAAATGACTAAACAGCGAGAATAATAAAGAATGGGGTTTAACAGTAACACTACTAGTTTCTTTGATAAAACAACTTATTCAGGTGTACAACTGCAAATAATTATAAACAAAAACGACAGAAACATTATATAATAACAACAACAGACCCACTATAACCTGAAGTGATTAATATTACTTCAGTTTAGAGTAGATTTGTTGTTCTTATTATGTAATGTTTCTCTTGTTTTTTGTTTATAATTCTTTGCAGTTGTACACCTGAAGTTGTTTTATCAACGAAACTAGTAGTGTTCCTATTAAACTTCACTATTTAATATTCCGGGTGTTTAGTCATTTAAACTTTATTAATATATATATATATATATATATATATATATATATATATATATGTGCCTCAAGGGCTCACTCTAGTGAGTACGGGCATGGCGAACCCGAGGCACCTGAAGCTGGACCACGCCTTACTCCATGTAATATACACCTGTTATATTATCTGTAGACTGGTCCCTACTCTTTTTTCCCTCTGTATTTCTTTTCACCTTGCTCCTTCCCCCCAGTGCTATTAGAGTATTCGAGCGTTAGGGGTGATTATGTAATATTTACCTGTTTTTTTTATCTCATGCACCTGCCCACCCCCAGTTAAAAATGGTGAAGACAAATCAGAAGTCTATACCGCATTGGTCGTCGCGCGGGTTACCAAGGACCGCACTGGATGTTAGGCTTCCTGGACAGCCAGTGACAAATGGGCTACAGGAACAAGATCCACAGAACTCGAAAGTATTTACTAGGAAAAAGTGGAGAATGGCTGAAAATAGACAAGTCATGCAGTGCTTCTACAGCTCAAACCCATTAGTTAGGGGATTTCAGAAACGAATGTTCCAACTTTGGCTTGAACAACACCCAAATTCTGAAATTTCATTCGAAAGGCTGATGCAACAACGCACCTTCATTATCAAACGCAAGATATTTAGTGAACTTGAGCTGGAAGCACTGAAATCTCAAGCTGTAAAAGGAGACCGTACTGACCCTGAAGTGACCAAGAATATGAATGAAGCAGAACCAGATTTCAACGTGCAGAGCGCTGAAAATTTTGAAAATATACAAATAGTTGAAAGGAAGCTATCAGATAAGGAACAAGAACTCGCACAAAAAATTATCGAGCAAATGAACAGCAACCAGGAACGAGTTAGGCTTCCAGTACTGAGACAAGTATCTCAACAAAAACTGAAGGAACTCCTACAAGAGGCCAATAAAGCTGCAAGGGATATTCCTACCGGAACTATCGGGCAAACGAATCAACTTATGTACTCAATAGCCTACGTCGTAACATCTGAATTAGGATATAAGATCAGTGAACCCAAAAGTAGTAAGGCTCAGGAACCAAAATGGAAGCATCGGCTGGAGAATAAAATTCTTAAACTCAGAGCAGACGTGAGCAATTTGAAAAACCTTAAGGAAAAGAAGCTGAAAAACATAAAAATCCGAAATACCCTCATAAAGAGATACAATACTGGAACACGAGCTATTGATGAAGTATTAGAGGAAGTGAAGCAAAAAATAGTTGCAGTTGCAGCTAAAATAAGAAGATACAGTGCACGCATTGAACAGTACAAGCAAAATCCGATGTTTCGCGAAAATCAGCACCAGTTTTACAAGAAAATTGATGGCTGCAGGAATGATAACCTTAAAGAAAATATAAATACCAGAGACAAAGAAAATACGCTAAAGTTTTGGAAAAACCTATTGCACAATAACAAGGCAAAATGGACTGAACAAATCTCAAGAACGAAAAATGGACCAACTGAAAATAACAACTGAAATGGTTCAAAAGCAAGCTAAAAAACTAAAAAATTGGTCAACACCTGGGAAGGATGAATTACATGGCTACTGGTTGAAATATCTAACAGGCTTACATGAAAGACTTACTAATCAATTTTATGATGTTTTAGAAGGAAAATGCGAAGAAGAGTGACTCACAGCAAGGAAAACGATTTTGATCATAAAGGATAAAGAAAAAGGTCCAAACCCAGAAACCTTCCGAGCAATAACCTGCCTGCCAACAACTTTTAAGCTACTCACATGCATACTAGCTGATAAAATATACAGCTATCTTAAAGCAAATTCTCTTCTCCCAGTTGAACAAAAAGGTAACAGCAAAAATTCAAGAGGCACAAAAGACCAATTGCTGATTGATAAAATGATTCTTAAAAATTGCAACCGTAGAAAAACCAACCTTCATATAGCTAGGATAGATTATAAAAAAGCGTTTGATTCGGTGCCTCATAGTTGGATTTTAAAATGCACAGAAGTATTTGGTATTAGCGAAAACGTGCAAACGATTTTGCAATCCAGAATGAAAAACTGGAAAACAACGTTGGTTATAAATAGAGAAGAAATTGGAGAGGTAAACATCAAAAGGGGCATCTTTAAAGGAGACTCATTATCTCCTCTATTGTTTATATTGTCATTGATCCCCTAACTAGAATTTTAAATAAAACTGCTCATGGTCACCAAAATGCGCAAAAGAGTGCAAAGATATCTCACCTTTTATACATGGACGATCTGAAGTTGTATGCAAAATCAGAGAATGAACTCGGATCGTTGCTAAACAATGTGCACATATTCAGTCAAGATATATCAATGGATTTTGGCTTAGACAAATGTGCAATTGCTGGAATAACAAGAGGAAAGTTTGAAGATATGAACGAAATAGAGCTGCTCAATGGTGAAATAATCAAAGCAATAAAATTCGAAGACAGCTACAAATATTTGGGAATTTTAGAAGGATCACAAATTCTGCACAATAAGATCAAAGAAAGAACTAGAGCAGAATACATAAGACGATTAAGAAAATTCCTTAAGTCAATGCTTAATGCTGGAAATTTGATAAAAGCAATTAATACCTGGGCCATACCTGTTCTGAGATATTCAGCAGGCATTGTTGAATGGACCCAGCTAGAGATGGAAGATTTAGATCGAAAAACTCGAAAATTAATGACAATGCACCATGCCCGCAATCTTCGCAGTGACATTGATATATGTCATATCTATCACGCAAAAAATGAGGTAGAAGATTATTACAAGTTATTGAAGAAGAAAAACGAAATTTAAATGATTATCTGCAGCAAACAACGAAAAAATGTCTAATTGAGGTAAGGAAAGAGGTTTATTTAAACCCATGGAGACAAAATTGGAATACAAAACCAACCAAGTAAAAGTGGGAACCGAAAGATGGAAATATAAGGCATTGCATGGAAAATACCTTCACAGCATAGAGGACAGCGCTGACAGCAACTTGACCTGACAATGGTTGAGAAATGGAGCACTAAAGAAAGAAACAGAATCGGTAATTTTTGCAGCACAAGAACAGGCCATTAAAACCAACGCTTTGAAAGCAAAAATACAAAAATTTCAAGAAGACAGTAAATGTAGATTGTGCAAAGAAAAGGAAGAAACAGTAGACCAAATTATAAGTGGATACAGCAAAATCGCACAAATTGAGTACTGTAAAAGACATGATAACGTAGCTAAGATAATCCACTGCATTTATGTAAAAAGTATGGGTTTGAAGTATCTAAAGACTATTGGAAGCATAAAGTTCACCAGAAAGTGGTTGAGAATGAAAAAGCTAAAATACTCTGGGATTTCAAAATCCAGACTGACAAAAGCTTGGAATGTAATACACCCGATATTACAGTGTTCGAAAAAAGTGAAAACAAGGGTGTTACGTTTATCGAAATATCAGTAACAGGAGATAGTCGGATTGACAACAAAGAAAACGAAAAAATTACAAAATATCGCGATTTGCAAATCGAAGTTGAACGAATCTGGCAAAAGAAAACGAAAGTTGTTCCCATAATAATAGGTGCTTTAGGCGCCATCCCCAAAACATTGAAAAAACATCTAGAAGCGCTCGAGTTAGATGGATTAAAAATTGGGCAGCTGTAAATGGCCGCTTAATTCGGCACAGCTTTCATTTTCAGAAAGTATTTCCACAACTCATAGGCCCTTGGGTAGGGCTGGAATTAGTGGAATATAAAAAGCCTTTTATTAAGACTGAGGAAGCAAATCAAGCTTTGATGAATATTATATATATATATATATAATATTCATCAAAATATTCATATGTATATATATATATATATATATATATATATATATTTCATATATATAATAAAAATTGACAGGCAGGCTTTATTAAAATTCAGCTAATTGATTAATTTCCAAATCCTAAATTAAATTATTTCAGTTTAAAAGCAAAAAATCTTAAAACTGACATGTAAAATAATATTCAATTACATACACTTACCTTTTAAAAAATGTATTTTTCTTTTTAAATTTGTTCCACTATAAATTTACAATTCACACCTTACTCAGTGACTGAGTAGACACGGAAGGCAAACGAACTGGTCGCTGCTCACAACAGTAATGAACTTTTTTTTTTTGACAAATCAAAAAAAAGATGAACCAAAAATAGCAACGCGTGTTTTATTGCTGCAATAGATGAAACATGTGTTCCATGGTTACCCCGTTGTGAGCCGAAATTTACCAATATGTAATAAAAATTTAAGACACACAGACACACAGAAATATATTTACCTAATTTACCATAAGGCATACTAGACGCAAGCAGGGGCCTGACTCTCTATGGGGGCCACATTTTAAACCTTAATCCTCACAAACGACAATATAAAAAACAAAAACAGTCTAGTTATAGTTGCAAATTAAAATAATTATTTTTCAATATTAAATTCATAATATAAAAACCCGAGGCCGCTGAAAATTTCGTGAGTCTCCTGCTTCATTTTAAATGCATTGTTCTTTCCTTAGAATATAAAACTAACAAGAACTCCTGTATTCCATAAAATTCATCTACCTAATTAATTAATTAGGTACATGA